>NW_028250079.1:0-76691 GCF_964263255.1 Lissotriton vulgaris
TTGCATTTTAAAGCCGTTGATGAATACATTTATGCAACATCAAGGGATCAGATGGTGCACTGCAAAGGTAGTCAGCTACGGTATACAGACATAATCGACAACAAAAATATCGAGGTAGCTAAATATCGAGTTTAAAATATGGAGTAGACAGAATATAGACTACAAAAATATCGAATAGAATGACAATAATATCGATTCAAAAAAATAGAATGGACAGAATATCGAATGGACAGAATATAGACAACAAAAATATCAAGGAGCAGAATATACACAACAAAAATATAGATGGATAGAATATAGACAACAAAAATATCGAATTTTAGGTAAGTAAGTAAGTACATTTATGTTATTTAATTTTTGCGTAATATAATTCTGGAGAGGGTTGTGGGTTTATAGGGGAATAGGGTGGAAAGTAATTTAATTATAATTAATTAAATATTTTAATTTTTTATTGGTATTTATTTTAAAAAATTGTTAATTAATTTTTAATTAGTAATTAATTAAATTATAATTGGTAATTAATTTTTTAATTGATTAATTGATAATTATGTTAATTTTATTTATTTATTTTCTGGAGCGAGTTGTGGGTTTATATGGGAATAGGGTGGGAAGTAATTTAATTATAATTAATTAAATATGTTAAATTATTTATTGCTACTTATTTACAATTAATTGTTATTTAATTTGTTAATTGGTAATTATTAATATATAATTGGTAATTAGTTTTTATTAATTGATTAATTGATAATTATGTTAATTTTATTTCTTAAATTTTTGTAGTGGGTTGTAGGTTTATAGGGCAATTGGGTGTGAAGTCATTTAATTGTAATTAATACAAATTTTTAATATATAAATTATTTTTAATTTTTTGAATAATTTATTGCTATTGGTAAATATTTTGTATTAATAGGTAATTATTTTTTTAGTAATTAAATTATTAATTGTATTATTTTTAATTGAATAGTTATTATATCTTACATTGGGATTAATTTTAATTAATTTGTAATTGGTATTAATGTTTAATTTATTTATTTTTAATTATATATGAAGTATTTACTTTCCCTACTGTTGCTATATTTGGAGTGGGAATCGTAAATTTTACCTCTAGGCTATCCAACGCTTGCCCTACTGTTGCACTCTCCGGAGTGGGAATAGTAATGTTTACTCCTACGCTATCCAATATTTTCCCTACTGTAGCACTCTCTGGAGTGGGAATAGTAATTTTTACCCCTACGCTATCCAACGCTTACCCTACTGTTGCATTCTCTGGAGTGGGAATAGTAATTTTTACCCCTACGCTATCCAACGCTTTCCCTAGTGTTGCACTCTCTGGAGTGGGAATAGTAATTTTTACCTTCCCGGTATGCAATGCTTTCCCTACTGTTGCACTCACTGGAGTGGGAATAGTAAATGTTATGCCTACGCTATCCAACGTTTTCCCTACTGTTGCACTCACTGGAGTTGGAATAGTAATTTTTACCCCTACGCAATCCAACACTTTCCCTACTGTTGCACTTTCTGGAGAGGGAATATTAATTTTTACCCTCCCGCTATCCAACGCTTTCCCCACTGTTGCACTCACTGGAGTGGGAATAGTAATTTTTACCCCTACGCTATCCATTGCTTTCCCTACTGATGCACTCATTGGAGTGGGAATAGTAATTTTTACCCCTACGCTATCCAACATTTTCCCTACTGTTGCACTCACTGGAGTGGGAATAGTAATTTTTACCTCTACGCTATCCAATGCTTACCCTACTGTTGCACTCTCTGGAGTGGGAATAGTAATTTTTACTCCTACGCTATCCAACATTTTCCCTACTGTTGCACTTCTTGGAGTGGGAATAGTAATTTTGACCTCTACGCTATCCAACGCTTACTCTACTGTTGCATTCTCTGGAGTGGGAATAGTAATTTTTACCCATATGCTATCCAACACTTTCCCTACTGTTGCACTCTCTGGAGTGGGAATAGTAATTTTTACCTTCCTGGTATCCAATGCTTTCCCTACTGTTGCACTCACAAGAGTTGGAATAGTAATTTTTACCCCTACGCTATCCAACACTTTCCCTACTGTTGCACTTTCTGGAGTGGGAATAGTAATTTTTACTCTCCTGCTATCCAACGCTTTCCCTACTGTTGCACTTCTTGGAGTGGGAATAGTAATTTTTACCCCTACGCTATCCAACACTTTCCCTACTGTTGCACTCTCCGGAGTGGGAATAGTAATTTTTACCCCTACGCTATCCAACGCTTACCCTACTGTTGCATTCTCTGGAGTGGGAATAGTAATTTTTACCCCTACGCTATCCAATGCTTTCCCTACTGTTGCACTCACTGGAGTGGGAATAGTAAATGCTATGCCTACGCTATCCAAAGTTTTCCCTACTGTTACACTCACTGGAGTTGAAATAGTAATTTTTACCCCTACGCTATCCAACACTTTCCCTACTGTTGCACTTTCTGGAGTGGGAATAGTAATTTTTACTCTCCTGCTATCCAACGCTTTCCCTACTGTTGCACTTCATGGAGTGGGAATAGTAATTTTTACCCCTACTCTATCCAACGCTTTCCCTACTGTTGCATTCTCTGGAGTGAGAATAGTAATTTTTACCCCTACGCTATCCAATGCTTTCCCTAGTGTTGCACTCTCTGGATTGGGAATGGTAATTTTTACCTTCCCGGTATGCAATGCTTTCCCTACTGTTTCACTTACTGGAGTGGGAATAGTAAATTTTATGCCTACGCTATCCAACGTTTTCCCTACTGTTACACTCACTGGAGTTGGAATAGTAATTTTTACCCCTACGCTATCCAACACTTTCCCTACTGTTTCACTTTCTGGAGTGGGAATAATAATTTTTACCCTCCCGCTATCCAATGCTTGTCCCACTGTTGCACTCACTGGAGTGGGAATAGTAATTTTTACCCCTACGCTATCCATTGCTTTCTCTACTGATGCACTCATTGGAGTGGGAATAGTAATTTTTACCCCTACGCTATCCAACATTTTCCCTACTGTTGCACTCACTGGAGTGGGAATAGTAATTTTTACCTCTACGCTATCCAATGCTTACCCTACTGTTGCACTCTCTGGAGTGGGAATAGTAATTTTTACTCCTACGCTATCCAACTTTTTCCCTATTGCTGCACTTCTTGGAGTGGGAATAGTAATTTTTACCTCTACGCTATCCAACGCTTACCCTACTGTTGCATTCTCTGGAGTGGGAATAGTAATTTTTATCCATACGCTATCCAACACTTTCCCTACTATTGCACTCTCTGGGGTGGGAATAGTAATTTTTACCTTCCCGGTATCCAATGCTTTCCCTACTGTTGCACTCACTGGAGTTGGAATAGTAATTTTTACCCCTACGCCATCCAACACTTTCCCTACTGTTGCACTTTCTGGAGAGGGAATAGTAATTTTTACTCTCCTGATATCCAACGCTTTCCCTACTGTTGCACTTCTTGGAGTGGGAATAGTAATTTTTACCCCTACGCTATCCAACACTTTCCCTACTGTTGCACTCTCTGGAGTGGGAATAGTAATTTTTACCTGTACGCTGTCCAACGCTTACCCTACTGTTGCATTCTCTGGAGTGGGAATAGTACTTTTGACCCCTACGCTATCCAATGCTTTCACTACTGTTGCACTCACTGGATTGGGAATAGTAAATGTTATGCCTACGCTATCCAACGTTTTCCCTACTGTTGCACTCACTGGAGTGGGAATAGTAATTTTTACCCCTACGCTATCCAACACTTTCCCTACTGTTGCACTTTCTGGAGTGGGAATAATAATTTTTACCCTCCCGCTATCCAATGCTTTCCCCACTGTTGCACTCACTGGAGTGCGAATAGTAATTTTTACCCCTACGCTATCCATTGCTTTCTCTACTGATGCACTCATTGGAGTGGGAATAGTAATTTTTACCCCTACGCTATCCAACATTTTCCCTACTGTTGCACTCACTGGAGTGGGAATAGTAATTTTTACCTCTACGCTATCCAATGCTTACCCTACTGTTGCACTCCCTGGAGTGGGAATAGTAATTTTTACTCCTACGCTATCCAACTTTTTCCCTATTGCTGCACTTCTTGGAGTGGGAATAGTAATTTTTACCTCTACGCTATCCAACGCTTACCCTACTGTTGCATTCTCTGGAGTGGGAATAGTAATTTTTATCCATACGCTATCCAACACTTTCCCTACTATTGCACTCTCTGGAGTGGGAATAGTAATTTTTACCTTCCCGGTATCCAATGCTTTCCCTACTGTTGCACTCACTGGAGTTGGAATAGTAATTTTTACCCCTACGCCATCCAACACTTTCCCTACTGTTGCACTTTCTGGAGAGGGAATAGTAATTTTTACTCTCCTGATATCCAACGCTTTCCCTACTGTTGCACTTCTTGGAGTGGGAATAGTAATTTTTACCCCTACGCTATCCAACACTTTCCCTACTGTTGCACTCTCTGGAGTGGGAATAGTAATTTTTACCTCTACGCTATCCAACGCTTACCCTACTGTTGCATTCTCTGGAGTGGGAATAGTAATTTTTATCCATACGCTATCCAACACTTTCCCTACTATTGCACTCTCTGGAGTGGGAATAGTAATTTTTACCTTCCCGGTATCCAATGCTTTCCCTACTGTTGCACTCACTGGAGTTGGAATAGTAATTTTTACCCCTACGCCATCCAACACTTTCCCTACTGTTGCACTTTCTGGAGAGGGAATAGTAATTTTTACTCTCCTGATATCCAATGCTTTCCCTACTGTTGCACTTCTTGGAGTGGGAATAGTAATTTTTACCCCTACGCTATCCAACACTTTCCCTACTGTTGCACTCTCTGGAGTGGGAATAGTACTTTTGACCCCTACGCTATCCAATGCTTTCACTACTGTTGCACTCACTGGAGTGGGAATAGTAAATGTTATGCCTACGCTATCCAACGTTTTCCCTACTGTTGCACTCACTGGAGTGGGAATAGTAATTTTTACCCCTACGCTATCCAACACTTTCCCTACTGTTGCACTTTCTGGAGTGGGAATAATAATTTTTACCCTCCCGCTATCCAATGCTTTCCCCACTGTTGCACTCACTGGAGTGGGAATAGTAATTTTTACCCCTACGCTATCCATTGCTTTCTCTACTGATGCACTCATTGGAGTGGGAATAGTAATTTTTACCCCTACGCTATCCAACATTTTCCCTACTTTTGCACTCACAGGAGTGGGAATAGTAATTTTTACCTCTACGCTATCCAATGCTTACCCTACTGTTGCACTCTCTGGAGTGGGAATAGTAATTTTTACTCCTACGCTATCCAACTTTTTCCCTATTGCTGCACTTCTTGGAGTGGGAATAGTAATTTTTACCTCTACGCTATCCAACGCTTACCCTACTGTTGCATTCTCTGGAGTGGGAATAGTAATTTTTATCCATACGCTATCCAACACTTTCCCTACTATTGCACTCTCTGGAGTGGGAATAGTAATTTTTACCTTCCCGGTATCCAATGCTTTCCCTACTGTTGCACTCACTGGAGTTGGAATAGTAATTTTTACCCCTACGCCATCCAACACTTTCCCTACTGTTGCACTTTCTGGAGAGGGAATAGTAATTTTTACTCTCCTGATATCCAACGCTTTCCCTACTGTTGCACTTCTTGGAGTGGGAATAGTAATTTTTACCCCTACGCTATCCAACACTTTCCCTACTGTTGCACTCTCTGGAGTGGGAATAGTAATTTTTACCTGTATGCTATCCAACGCTTACCCTACTGTTGCATTCTCTGGAGTGGGAATAGTAATTTTTACCCCTACGCTATCCAATGCTTTCCCTACTGTTGCACTCACTGGAGTGGGAATAGTAAATGCTATGCCTACGCTATCCAAAGTTTTCCCTACTGTTACACTCACTGGAGTTGAAATAGTAATTTTTACCCCTACGCTATCCAACACTTTCCCTACTGTTGCACTTTCTGGAGTGGGAATAGTAATTTTTACTCTCCTGCTATCCAACGCTTTCCCTACTGTTGCACTTCATGGAGTGGGAATAGTAATTTTTACCCCTACTCTATCCAACGCTTTCCCTACTGTTGCATTCTCTGGAGTGAGAATAGTAATTTTTACCCCTACGCTATCCAATGCTTTCCCTAGTGTTGCACTCTCTGGATTGGGAATGGTAATTTTTACCTTCCCGGTATGCAATGCTTTCCCTACTGTTTCACTTACTGGAGTGGGAATAGTAAATTTTATGCCTACGCTATCCAACGTTTTCCCTACTGTTACACTCACTGGAGTTGGAATAGTAATTTTTACCCCTACGCTATCCAACACTTTCCCTACTGTTTCACTTTCTGGAGTGGGAATAATAATTTTTACCCTCCCGCTATCCAATGCTTGTCCCACTGTTGCACTCACTGGAGTGGGAATAGTAATTTTTACCCCTACGCTATCCATTGCTTTCTCTACTGATGCACTCATTGGAGTGGGAATAGTAATTTTTACCCCTACGCTATCCAACATTTTCCCTACTGTTGCACTCACTGGAGTGGGAATAGTAATTTTTACCTCTACGCTATCCAATGCTTACCCTACTGTTGCACTCTCTGGAGTGGGAATAGTAATTTTTACTCCTACGCTATCCAACTTTTTCCCTATTGCTGCACTTCTTGGAGTGGGAATAGTAATTTTTACCTCTACGCTATCCAACGCTTACCCTACTGTTGCATTCTCTGGAGTGGGAATAGTAATTTTTATCCATACGCTATCCAACACTTTCCCTACTATTGCACTCTCTGGATTGGGAATGGTAATTTTTACCTTCCCGGTATGCAATGCTTTCCCTACTGTTTCACTTACTGGAGTGGGAATAGTAAATTTTATGCCTACGCTATCCAACGTTTTCCCTACTGTTACACTCACTGGAGTTGGAATAGTAATTTTTACCCCTACGCTATCCAACACTTTCCCTACTGTTTCACTTTCTGGAGTGGGAATAATAATTTTTACCCTCCCGCTATCCAATGCTTGTCCCACTGTTGCACTCACTGGAGTGGGAATAGTAATTTTTACCCCTACGCTATCCATTGCTTTCTCTACTGATGCACTCATTGGAGTGGGAATAGTAATTTTTACCCCTACGCTATCCAACATTTTCCCTACTGTTGCACTCACTGGAGTGGGAATAGTAATTTTTACCTCTACGCTATCCAATGCTTACCCTACTGTTGCACTCCCTGGAGTGGGAATAGTAATTTTTACTCCTACGCTATCCAACTTTTTCCCTATTGCTGCACTTCTTGGAGTGGGAATAGTAATTTTTACCTCTACGCTATCCAACGCTTACCCTACTGTTGCATTCTCTGGAGTGGGAATAGTAATTTTTATCCATACGCTATCCAACACTTTCCCTACTATTGCACTCTCTGGAGTGGGAATAGTAATTTTTACCTTCCCGGTATCCAATGCTTTCCCTACTGTTGCACTCACTGGAGTTGGAATAGTAATTTTTACCCCTACGCCATCCAACACTTTCCCTACTGTTGCACTTTCTGGAGAGGGAATAGTAATTTTTACTCTCCTGATATCCAACGCTTTCCCTACTGTTGCACTTCTTGGAGTGGGAATAGTAATTTTTACCCCTACGCTACCCAACACTTTCCCTACTGTTGCACTCTCTGGAGTGGGAATAGTAATTTTTACCTCTACGCTATCCAACGCTTACCCTACTGTTGCATTCTCTGGAGTGGGAATAGTAATTTTTATCCATACGCTATCCAACACTTTCCCTACTATTGCACTCTCTGGAGTGGGAATAGTAATTTTTACCTTCCCGGTATCCAATGCTTTCCCTACTGTTGCACTCACTGGAGTTGGAATAGTAATTTTTACCCCTACGCCATCCAACACTTTCCCTACTGTTGCACTTTCTGGAGAGGGAATAGTAATTTTTACTCTCCTGATATCCAACGCTTTCCCTACTGTTGCACTTCTTGGAGTGGGAATAGTAATTTTTACCCCTACGCTATCCAACACTTTCCCTACTGTTGCACTCTCTGGAGTGGGAATAGTAATTTTTACCTGTACGCTATCCAACGCTTACCCTACTGTTGCATTATCTGGAGTGGGAATAGTACTTTTGACCCCTACGCTATCCAATGCTTTCACTACTGTTGCACTCACTGGAGTGGGAATAGTAAATGTTATGCCTACGCTATCCAACGTTTTCCCTACTGTTGCACTCACTGGAGTGGGAATAGTAATTTTTACCCCTACGCTATCCAACACTTTCCCTACTGTTGCACTTTCTGGAGTGAGAATAATAATTTTTACCCTCCCGCTATCCAATGCTTTCCCCACTGTTGCACTCACTGGAGTGGGAATAGTAATTTTTACCCCTACGCTATCCATTGCTTTCTCTACTGATGCACTCATTGGAGTGGGAATAGTAATTTTTACCCCTACGCTATCCAACATTTTCCCTACTTTTGCACTCACTGGAGTGGGAATAGTAATTTTTACCTCTACGCTATCCAATGCTTACCCTACTGTTGCACTCTCTGGAGTGGGAATAGTAATTTTTACTCCTACGCTATCCAACTTTTTCCCTATTGCTGCACTTCTTGGAGTGGGAATAGTAATTTTTACCTCTACGCTATCCAACGCTTACCCTACTGTTGCATTCTCTGGAGTGGGAATAGTAATTTTTATCCATACGCTATCCAACACTTTCCCTACTATTGCACTCTCTGGAGTGGGAATAGTAATTTTTACCTTCCCGGTATCCAATGCTTTCCCTACTGTTGCACTCACTGGAGTTGGAATAGTAATTTTTACCCCTACGCCATCCAACACTTTCCCTACTGTTGCACTTTCTGGAGAGGGAATAGTAATTTTTACTCTCCTGATATCCAACGCTTTCCCTACTGTTGCACTTCTTGGAGTGGGAATAGTAATTTTTACCCCTACGCTATCCAACACTTTCCCTACTGTTGCACTCTCTGGAGTGGGAATAGTACTTTTGACCCCTACGCTATCCAATGCTTTCACTACTGTTGCACTCACTGGAGTGGTAATAGTAAATGTTATGCCTACGCTATCCAACGTTTTCCCTACTGTTGCACTCACTGGAGTGGGAATAGTAATTTTTACCCCTACGCTATCCATCGCTTTCTCTACTGTTGCACTCATTGGAGTGGGAATAGTAATTTCTACCCCTACGCTATCCCACGTTTTTTCTACTGTTGCACTCACTGGAGTGGGAATAGTAATTTTTACCTCTACGCTATCCAATGCTTACCCTACTGTTGCACTCTCTGGAGTGAGAATAGTAATTTTTACTCCTACGCTATCCAACATTTTCCCTACTGTTGCACTCTCTGGAGTGGGAATAGTAATTTTTACCTTTACGCTATCCAACGCTTACCCTACTGTTGCATTCTCTGGATTTGGAATAGTAATTTTTACCCATACGCTATCCAACGCTTTCCCTACTGTTGCACTCTCTGGAGTGGGAATAGTAATTTTTACCTTCCCTGTATCCAATGCTTTCCCTACTGTTGAAATCACTGGAGTTGGAATAGTAATTTTTACCCCTACGCTATCGAACACATTCCCTACTGTTGCACTTTCTGGAGTGGGAATAGTCATTTTTACTCTCCTGCTATCCAACGCTTTCCCTACTGTTGCACTTATAGTAATGGGAATGGTAATTTTGACCCCTACGCTATCCAACGCTTTGCCTACTGTTGCACTCTCTGGAGTGGGAATAGTAATTTTTACTCCTACGCTATCCATTGCTTTCTCTACTGTTGCACTCATTGGAGTGGGAATAGTAATTTTTACCCATTACGCTATCCAACATTATCCCTACTGTTGCACTTTCTGGAGTGGGAAAAGTAATTTTTACCCTCCCGCTATCCAACGCTTTCCCCACTGTTGCACTCACTGGAGTGGGAATAGTAATTTTTACCCCTACGCTACCCATTGCTTTCTCTACTGTTGCACTCATTGGAGTGGGAATAGTAATTTTTACCCCTACGCTATCCATCATTTTCCCTACTGTTGCACTCTCTGGAGTGGGAATAGTAATTTTTACTCCTACGCTATCCAACATTTTCCCTACTGTTGCACTTCTTGGAGTTGGAATAGTAATTTTTATCTCTACGCTATCCAAAGCTTACCCTACTGTTGAATTCTCTGGAGTGGGAATAGTAATTTTTACCCATACGCTATCGAACACTTTCCCTACTGTTGCACTCTCCGGAGTAGGAATAGTAATTTTTACCTTCCCGGTATCCAATGCTTTCCCTACTGTTGCACTCACTGGAGTGGGAATAGTAAATTTTATGCCTACGCTATCCAACGTTTTCTTTACTGTTGCACTCACTGGAGTTGGAATAGTAATTTTTACCCATACGCTATCCAACGCTTTCCCTACTGTTGCACTTCTTGGAGTGGGAATAATAATTTTTACCCCTACGCTATCCAACGCTTTCCCTACTGTTGCACTCTCTGGAGTGGGAATAGTAATTTTTACCCCTACGCTACCCAACGCTTACCCTACTGTTGCATTCTCTGGAGTGGGAATAGTAATTTTTACCCCTACGCTATCCAACGCTTTCCCTACTGTTGCACTCTCTGGAGTGGGAATAGTAAGTTTTACCTTCCCGGTATCCAATGCTTTCCCTACTGTTGCACTCTCTGGAATGGGAATGGTAATTTTTACCTTCCCGGTATGCAATGCTTTCCTTACTGTTTCACTTACTGGAGTGGGAATAGTAAATTTTATGCCTACGCTATCCAACGTTTTCCGTACTGTTGCAGTCACTGGAGTTGGAATAGTAATTTTTACCCCTACGCTATCCAAAACTTTCCCTACTGTTGCACTTTCTGGAGTGGCAATAGTAATTTTTACCCTCCCGCTATCCAACGCTTTCCCCACTGTTGCATTCTCTGGAGTGGTAATAGTAATTTTTACCCATACGCTATCCAACGCTTTCCCTACTGTTGCACTCTCTGGAGTGGGAATAGTAATTTTTACCTTCTTGGTATCCAATGCTTTCCCTACTGTTGCACTCACTGGAGTTGGAATAGTAATTTTTACCCCTACGCTATCGAACACATTCCCTACTGTTGCCCTTTCTGGAGTGGGAATAGTAATTTTTACTCTCCTGCTATCCAACGCTTTCCCTACTGTTGCACTTATAGGAATGGGAATGGTAATTTTGACCCCTACGCTATCCAACGCTTTGCCTACTGTTGCACTCTCTGGAGTGGGAATAGTAAATGTTATGCCTACGCTATCCAACGTTTTCCCTACCGTTGCACTCACTGGAGTTGGAATAGTAATTTTTACCCCTACGCTATCCAACACTTTCCCTACTGTTGCACTTTCTGGAAAGGGAATAGTAATTTGTACCCTCCCGCTATCCAACGCTTTCCCCACTGTTGCACTCACTGGAGTGGGAATAGTAATTTTTACCCCTACGCTATCCATTGCTTTCCCTACTGATGCACTCATTGGAGTGGGAATAGTAATTTTTACCCCTACGCTATCCAACATTTTCCCTACTGTTGCACTCACTGGAGTGGGAATAGTAATTTTTACCTCTACGCTATCCAATGCTTACCCTACTGTTGCACTCTCTGGAGTGGGAATAGTAATTTTTACTCCTACGCTATCCAACATTTTCCCTACTGTTGCACTTCTTGGAGTGGGAATAGTAATTTTGACCTCTACGCTATCCAACGCTTACCCTACTGTTGCATTCTCTGGAGTGGGAATAGTAATTTTTACCCATACGCTATCCAACACTTTCCCTACTGTTGCACTCTCTGGAGTGGGAATAGTAATTTTTACCTTCCCGGTATCCAATGCTTTCCCTACTGTTGCACTCACTGGAGTTGGAATAGTAATTTTTACCCCTACGCTTTCCAACACTTTCCCTACTGTTGCACTTTCTGGAGTGGGAATAGTAATTTTTACTCTCCCGCTATCCAACGCTTTCCCTACTGTTGCAGTTCTTGGAGTGGGAATAGTAATTTTTACCCCTACGCTATCCAACACTTTCCCTACTGTTGCACTCTCCGGAGTGGGAATAGTAATTTTTACCCCTACGCTATCCAACGCTTACCCTACTGTTGCATTCTCTGGAGTGGGAATAGTAATTTTGACCCCTACGCTATCCAATGCTTTCCCTACTGTTGCACTCACTGGAGTGGGAATAGTAAATGTTATGCCTACGCTATCCAAAGTTTTCCCTACTGTTACACTCAATGGAGTTGGAATAGTAATTTTTACCCCTACGCTATCCAACACTTTCCCTTCTGTTGCACTTTCTGGAGTGGGAATAGTAATGTTTACTCTCCTGCTATCCAACGCTTTCCCTACTGTTGCACTTCATGGAGTGGGAATAGTAATTTTTACACCTACTCTATCCAACGCTTTCCCAACTGTTGCATTCTCTGGAGTGAGAATAGTAATTTTTACCCCTACGCTATCCAATGCTTTCCCTAGTGTTGCACTCTCTGGATTGGGAATGGTAATTTTTACCTCTACGCTATCCAATGCTTACCCTACTGTTGCACTCTCTGGAGTGGGAATAGTAATTTTTACCCTCCCGCTATCCAACGCTTTCCCCACTGTAGCACTCACGGGAGTGGGAATAGTAATTTTTACCCCTATGCTATCCATTGCTTTCTCTACTGATGCACTCATTGGAGTGGGAATAGTAATTTTTACCCCTACGCTATCCAACATTTTCCCTACTGTTGCACTCACTGGAGTGGGAATAGTAATTTTTACCTCTACGCTATCCAATGCTTACCCTACTGTTGCACTCTCTGGAGTGGGAATAGTAATTTTTACTCCTACGCTATCCAACTTTTTCCCTATTGCTGCACTTCTTGGAGTGGGAGTAGTAATTTTTGCCTCTACGCTATCCAACGCTTACCCTACTGTTGCATTTTCTGGAGTGGGAATAGTAATTTTTACCCATACGCTATCCAACACTTTCCCTACTGTTGCACTCTCTGGAGTGGGAATAGTAATTTTTACCTTCCCGGTATCCAATGCTTTCCCTACTGTTGCCCTCACTGGAGTTGGAATAGTAATTTTTACCCCTACGCTATCCATCACTTTCCCTACTGTTGCACTTTCTGGAGAGGGAATAGTA
This sequence comes from Lissotriton vulgaris, assembly GCF_964263255.1. Classification (NCBI taxonomy): domain Eukaryota; kingdom Metazoa; phylum Chordata; class Amphibia; order Caudata; family Salamandridae; genus Lissotriton; species Lissotriton vulgaris. Next base: position 13,192 of record NW_028250079.1, read on the forward strand.
ATTTTTACTCTCCTGATATCCAACGCTTTCCCTACTGTTGCACTTCTTGGAGTGGGAATAGTAATTTTTACCCCTACGCTATCCAACACTTTCCCTACTGTTGCACTCTCGGGAGTGGGAATAGTAATTTTTACCCGTACGCTATCCAACGCTTACCCTACTGTTGCATTCTCTGGAGTGGGAATAGTAATTTTTACCCCTACGCTATCCAATGCTTTCACTACTGTTGCACTCACTGGAGTGGGAATAGTAAATGTTATGCCTACGCTATCCAACGTTTTCCCTACTGTTGCACTCACTGGAGTTGGAATAGTAATTTTTACCCCTACGCAATCCAACACTTTCCCTACTGTTGCACTTTCTGGACTGGGTATAGTAATTTTTACCCTCCCGCTATCCAACGCTTTCCCCACTGTTGCACTCATTGGAGTGGGAATAGTAATTTCTACCCCTACGCTATCCCACGTTTTCTCTACTGTTGCACTCACTGGAGTGGGAATAGTAATTTTTACCTCTACGCTATCCAATGCTTACCCTACTGTTGCACTCTCTGGAGTGGGAATAGTAATTTTTACCTTTACGCTATCCAACGCTTACCCTACTGTTGCATTCTCTGGAGTGGGAATAGTAATTTTTACCCATACGCTATCCAACGCTTTCCCTACTGTTGCACTCTCTGGAGTGGGAATAGTAAGTTTTGCTTTCCCTACTGTTGCACTCACTGGAGTGGGAATAGTAAATGTTATGCCTACGCTATCCAACGTTTTCCCTACTGTTGCACTCACTGGAGTTGGAATAGTAATTTTTACCCCTACGCTATCCAACACTTTCCCTACTGTTGCACTTTCTGGAGAGGGAATAGTCATTTTTACCCTCCCGCTATCCAACGCTTTCCCCACTGTTGCACTCACTGGAGTGGGAATAGTAATTTTTACCCCTACGCTATCCAACGCTTTCCCTAGTGTTGCACTCTCTGGAGTGGGAATAGTCATTTTTACCTTCCCGGTATGCAATGCTTTCCCTACTGTTGCACTCACTGGAGTGGGAATAGTAAATGTTATGCCTACGCTATCCAACGTTTTCCCTACTGTTGCACTCACTGGAGTTGGAATAGTAATTTGTACCCCTACGCTATCCAACACTTTCCCTACTGTTGCACTTTCTGGAGAGGGAATAGTAATTTTTACCCTCCCGCTATCCAACGCTTTCCCCACTGTTGCACTCACTGGAGTGGGAATAGTAATTTTTACCCCTACGCTAACCATTGCTTTCCCTACTGATGCACTCATTGGAGTGGGAATAGTAATTTTTACCCCTACGCTATCCAACATTTTCCCTACTGTTGCACTCACTGGAGTGGGAATAGTAATTTTTACCTCTACGCTATCCAATGCTTACCCTACTGTTGCACTCTCTGGAGTGGGAATAGTAATTTTGACCTCTACGCTATCCAACGCTTACCCTACTGTTGCATTCTCTGGAGTGGGAATAGTAATTTTTACCCATACGCTATCCAACACTTTCCCTACTGTTGCACTCTCTGGAGTGGGAATAGTAATTTTTACCTTCCCGGTATCCAATGCTTTCCTTACTGTTGCACTCACTGGAGTTGGAATAGTAATTTTTACCCCTACGCTATCCAACACTTTCCCTACTGTTGCACTTTCTGGAGTGGGAATAGTAATTTTTACTCTCCTGCTATCCAACGCTTTCCCTACTGTTGCACTTCTTGGAGTGGGAATAGTAATTTTTACCCCTACGCTATCCAACACTTTCCCTACTGTTGCACTCTCCGGAGTGGGAATAGTAATTTTTACCCCTACGCTATCCAACGCTTACCCTACTGTTGCATTCTCTGGAGTGGGAATAGTAATTTTGACCCCTACGCTATCCAATGCTTTCCCTACTGTTGCACTCACTGGAGTGGGAATAGTAAATGCTATGCCTACGCTATCCAAAGTTTTCCCTACTGTTACACTCACTGGAGTTGGAATAGTAATTTTTACCCCTACGCTATCCAACACTTTCCCTACTGTTGCACTTTCTAGAGTGGGAATAGTAATTTTTACTCTCCTGCTATCCAACGCTTTCCCTACTGTTGCACTTCATTGAGTGGGAATAGTAATTTTTACCCCTACTCTATCCAACGCTTTCCCTACTGTTGCATTCTCTGGAGTGAGAATAGTAATTTTTACCCCTACGCTATCCAATGCTTTCCCTAGTGTTGCACTCTCTGGATTGGGAATGGTAATTTTTACCTTCCCGGTATGCAATGCTTTCCCTACTGATTCACTTACTGGAGTGGGAATAGTACATTTTATGCCTACGCTATCAAACGTTTTCCCTACTGTTACACTCACTGGAGTTGGAATAGTAATTTTTACATCTACGCTATCCAACACTTTCCCTACTGTTGCACTTTCTGGAGTGGGAATAGTAATTTTTACCCTCCCGCTATCCAACGCTTTCCCCACTGTTGCACTCACTGGAGTGAGAATAGTAATTTTTACCCCTACGCTATCCATTGCTTTCTCTACTGATGCACTCATTGGAGTGGGAATAGTAATTTTTACCCCTACGCTATCCAACATTTTCCCTACTGTTGCACTCACTGGAGTGGGAATAGTAATTTTTACCTCTACGCTATCCAATGCTTACCCTACTGTTGCACTCTCTGGAGTGGGAATAGTAATTTTTACTCCTACGCTATCCAACTTTTTCCCTATTGCTGCACTTCTTGGAGTGGGAATAGTAATTTTTACCTCTACGCTATCCAACGCTTACCCTACTGTTGCATTCTCTGGAGTGGGAATAGTAATTTTTACCCATACGCTATCCAACACTTTCCCTACTATTGCACTCTCTGGAGTGGGAATAGTAATTTTTACCTTCCCGGTATCCAATGCTTTCCCTACTGTTGCACTCACTGGAGTTGGAATAGTAATTTTTACCCCTACGCCATCCAACACTTTCCCTACTGTTGCACTTTCTGGAGAGGGAATAGTAATTTTTACTCTCCTGATATCCAACGCTTTCCCTACTGTTGCACTTCTTGGAGTGGGAATAGTAATTTTTACCCCTACGCTATCCAACACTTTCCCTACTGTTGCACTCTCTGGAGTGGGAATAGTAATTTTTACCTGTACGCTATCCAACGCTTACCCTACTGTTGCATTCTCTGGAGTGGGAATAGTACTTTTGACCCCTACGCTATCCAATGCTTTCACTACTGTTGCACTCACTGGAGTGGGAATAGTAAATGTTATGCCTACGCTATCCAACGTTTTCCCTACTGTTGCACTCACTGGAGTGGGAATAGTCATTTTTACCCCTACGCTATCCATCGCTTTCTCTACTGTTGCACTCATTGGAGTGGGAATAGTAATTTCTACCCCTACGCTATCCCACGTTTTCTCTACTGTTGCACTCACTGGAGTGGGAATAGTAATTTTTACCTCTACGCTATCCAATGCTTACCCTACTGTTGCACTCTCTGGAGTGAGAATAGTAATTTTTACTCCTACGCTATCCAACATTTTCCCTACTGTTGCACCCTCTGGAGTGGGAATAGTAATTTTTACCTTTACGCTATCCAACGCTTACCCTACTGTTGCATTCTCTGGAGTGGGAATAGTAATTTTTACCGATACGCTATCCAACGCTTTCCCTACTGTTGCACTCTCTGGAGTGGGAATAGTAATTTTTACCTTCCCTGTATCCAATGCTTTCCCTACTGTTGCACTCACTGGAGTTGGAATAGTAATTGTTACCCCTACGCTATCGAACACATTCCCTACTGTTGCACTTTCTGGAGTGGGAATGGTAATTTTTACTCTCCTGCTATCCAACGCTTTCCCTACTGTTGCACTTATAGGAATGGGAATGATAATTTTGACCCCTACGCTATCCAACGCTTTGCCTACTGTTGCACTCTCTGGAGTGGGAATAGTAATTTTTACTCCTACGCTATCCATTGCTTTCTCTACTGTTGCACTCATTGGAGTGGGAATAGTAATTTTTACCCCTACGCTATCCAACATTTTCCCTACTGTTGCACTTTCTGGAGTGGGAAAAGTAATTTTTACCCTCCCGCTATCCAATGCTTTCCCCACTGTTGCACTCACTGGAGTGGGAATAGTAATTTTTACCCCTACGCTATCCAACATTTTCCCTACTGTTGCACTCACTGGAGTGGGAATAGTAATTTTTACCTCTACGCTATCCAATGCTTACCCTACTGTTGCACTCTCTGGAGTGGGAATAGTAATTTTTACTCCTACGCTATCCAACTTTTTCCCTATTGCTGCACTTCTTGGAGTGGGAATAGTAATTTTTACCTCTACGCTATCCAACGCTTACCCTACTGTTGCATTCTCTGGAGTGGGAATAGTAATTTTTACCCATACGCTATCCAACACTTTCCCTACTATTGCACTCTCTGGAGTGGGAATAGTAATTTTTACCTTCCCGGTATCCAATGCTTTCCCTACTGTTGCACTCACTGGAGTTGGAATAGTAATTTTTACCCCTACGCCATCCAACACTTTCCCTACTGTTGCACTTTCTGGAGAGGGAATAGTAATTTTTACTCTCCTGATATCCAACGCTTTCCCTACTGTTGCACTTCTTGGAGTGGGAATAGTAATTTTTAACCCTACGCTATCCAACACTTTCCCTACTGTTCTACTCTCTGGAGTGGGAATAGTAATTTTTACCTGTATGCTATCCAACGCTTACCCTACTGTTGCATTCTCTGGAGTGGGAATAGTACTTTTGACCCCTACGCTATCCAATGCTTTCCCTACTGTTGCACTCACTGGAGTGGGAATAGTAAATGTTATGCCTACGCTATCCAAAGTTTTCCCTACTGTTACACTCAATGGAGTTGGAATAGTAATTTTTACCCCTACGCTATCCAACACTTTCCCTTCTGTTGCACTTTCTGGAGTGGGAATAGTAATTTTTACTCTCCTGCTATCCAACGCTTTCCCTACTGTTGCACTTCATGGAGTGGGAATAGTAATTTTTACCCCTACTCTATCCAACGCTTTCCCTACTGTTGCATTCTCTGGAGTGAGAATAGTAATTTTTACCCCTACGCTATCCAATGCTTTCCCTAGTGTTGCACTCTCTGGATTGGGAATGGTAATTTTTACCTTCCCGGTATGCAATGCTTTCCCTACTGTTTCACTAACTGGAGTGGGAATAGTAATTTTTACCCCTACGCTATCCAACACTTTCCCTACTGTTGCACTTTCTGGAGTGGGAATAGTAATTTTTACCCTCCCGCTATCCAACGCTTTCCCCACTGTAGCACTCACGGGAGTGGAAATAGTAATTTTTACCCCTATGCTATCCATTGCTTTTTCTACTGATGCACTCATTGGAGTGGGAATAGTAATTTTTACCCCTACGCTATCCAACATTTTCCCTACTGTTGCACTCACTGGAGTGGGAATAGTAATTTTTACCTCTACGCTATCCAATGCTTACCCTACTGTTGCACTCTCTGGAGTGGGAATAGTAATTTTTACTCCTACGCTATCCAACTTTTTCCCTATTGCTGCACTTCTTGGAGTGGGAGTAGTAATTTTTACCTCTACGCTATCCAACGCTTACCCTACTGTTGCATTTTCCGGAGTGGGAATAGTAATTTTTACCCATACGCTATCCAACACTTTCCCTACTGTTGCACTCTCTGGAGTGGGAATAGTAATTTTTACCTTCCCGGTATCCAATGCTTTCCCTACTGTTGCCCTCACTGGAGTTGGAATAGTAATTTTTACCCCTACGCTATCCAACACTTTCCCTACTGTTGCACTTTCTGGAGAGGGAATAGTAATTTTTACTCTCCTGATATCCAACGCTTTCCCTACTGTTGCACTTCTTGGAGTGGGAATAGTAATTTTTACCCCTACGCTATCCGACACTTTCCCTACTGTTGCACTCTCGGGAGTGGGAATAGTAATTTTTACCTGTACGCTATCCAACGCTTACCCTACTGTTGCATTCTCTGGAGTGGGAATAGTAATTTTGACCCCTACGCTATCCAATGCTTTCACTACTGTTGCACTCACTGGAGTGGGAATAGTAAATGTTATGCCTACGCTATCCAACGTTTTCCCTACTGTTGCACTCACTGGAGTTGGAATAGTAATTTTTACCCCTACGCAATCCAACACTTTCCCTACTGTTGCACTTTCTGGACTGGGTATAGTAATTTTTACCCTCCCGCTATCCAACGCTTTCCCCACTGTTGCACTCATTGGAGTGGGAATAGTAATTTCTACCCCTACGCTATCCCACGTTTTCTCTACTGTTGCACTCACTGGAGTGGGAATAGTAATTTTTACCTCTACGCTATCCAATGCTTACCCTACTGTTGCACTCTCTGGAGTGAGAATAGTAATTTTTTCTCCTACGCTATCCAACATTTTCCCTACTGTTGCACTCTCTGGAGTGGGAATAGTAATTTTTACCTTTACGCTATCCAACGCTTACCCTACTGTTGCATTCTCTGGAGTGGGAATAGTAATTTTTACCCATACGCTATCCAACGCTTTCCCTACTGTTGCACTCTCTGGAGTATGAATAGTAATTTTTGCTTTCCCTACTGTTGCACTCACTGGAGTGGGAATAGTAAATGTTATGCCTACGCTATCCAACGTTTTCCCTACTGTTGCACTCACTGGAGTTGGAATAGTAATTTTTACCCCTACGCTATCCAACACTTTCCCTACTGTTGCACTTTCTGGAGAGGGAATAGTCATTTTTACCCTCCCGCTATCCAACGCTTTCCCCACTGTTACACTCACTGGAGTGGGAATAGTAATTTTTACCCCTACGCTATCCAACGCTTTCCCTAGTGTTGCACTCTCTGGAGTGGGAATAGTAATTTTTACCTTCCCGGTATGCAATGCTTTCCCTACTGTTGCACTCACTGGAATGGGAATAGTAAATGTTATGCCTACGCTATCCAACGTTTTCCCTACTGTTGCACTCACTGGAGTTGGAATAGTAATTTGTACCCCTACGCTATCCAACACTTTCCCTACTGTTGCACTTTCTGGAGAGGGAATAGTAATTTTTACCCTCCCGCTATCCAACGCTTTCCCCACTGTTGCACTCACTGGAGTGGGAATAGTAATTTTTACCCCTACGCTATCCATTGCTTTCCCTACTGATGCACTCTCTGGAGTGGGAATAGTAATTTTTACTCCTACGCTATCCAACTTTTTCCCTATTGCTGCACTTCTTGGAGTGGGAATAGTAATTTTTACCTCTACGCTATCCAACGCTTACCCTACTGTTGCATTCTCTGGAGTGGGAATAGTAATTTTTACCCATACGCTATCCAACACTTTCCCTACTATTGCACTCTCTGGAGTGGGAATAGTAATTTTTACCTTCCCGGTATCCAATGCTTTCCCTACTGTTGCACTCACTGGAGTTGGAATAGTAATTTTTACCCCTACGCCATCCAACACTTTCCCTACTGTTGCACTTTCTGGAGAGGGAATAGTAATTTTTACTCTCCTGATATCCAACGCTTTCCCTACTGTTGCACTTCTTGGAGTGGGAATAGTAATTTTTACCCCTACGCTATCCAACACTTTCCCTACTGTTGCACTCTCTGGAGTGGGAATAGTAATTTTTACCTGTACGCTATCCAACGCTTACCCTACTGTTGCATTCTCTGGAGTGGGAATAGTACTTTTGACCCCTACGCTATCCAATGCTTTCACTACTGTTGCACTCACTGGAGTGGGAATAGTAAATGTTATGCCTACGCTATCCAACGTTTTCCCTACTGTTGCACTCACTGGAGTGGGAATAGTCATTTTTACCCCTACGCTATCCATCGCTTTCTCTACTGTTGCACTCATTGGAGTGGGAATAGTAATTTCTACCCCTACGCTATCCCACGTTTTCTCTACTGTTGCACTCACTGGAGTGGGAATAGTAATTTTTACCTCTACGCTATCCAATGCTTACCCAACTGTTGCACTCTCTGGAGTGAGAATAGTAATTTTTACTCCTACGCTATCCAACATTTTCCCTACTGTTGCACTCTCTGGAGTGGGAATGGTAATTTTTACCTTTACGCTATCCAACGCTTACCCTACTGTTGCATTCTCTGGAGTGGGAATAGTAATTTTTACCCATACGCTATCCAACGCTTTCCCTACTGTTGCACTCTCTGGAGTGGGAATAGTAATTTTTACCTTCCCTGTATCCAATGCTTTCCCTACTGTTGCACTCACTGGAGTTGGAATAGTAATTGTTACCCCTACGCTATCGAACACATTCCCTACTGTTGCACTTTCTGGAGTGGGAATGGTAATTTTTACTCTCCTGCTATCCAACGCTTTCCCTACTGTTGCACTTATAGGAATGGGAATGATAATTTTGACCCCTACGCTATCCAACGCTTTGCCTACTGTTGCACTCTCTGGAGTGGGAATAGTAATTTTTACTCCTACGCTATCCATTGCTTTCTCTACTGTTGCACTCATTGGAGTGGGAATAGTAATTTTTACCCCTACGCTATCCAACATTTTCCCTACTGTTGCACTTTCTGGAGTGGGAAAAGTAATTTTTACCCTCCCGCTATCCAACGCTTTCCCCACTGTTGCACTCACTGGAGTGGGAATAGTAATTTTTACCCCTACGCTATCCAACATTTTCCCTACTGTTGCACTCACTGGAGTGGGAATAGTAATTTTTACCTCTACGCTATCCAATGCTTACCCTACTGTTGCACTCTCTGGAGTGGGAATAGTAATTTTTACTCCTACGCTATCCAACTTTTTCCCTATTGCTGCACTTCTTGGAGTGGGAATAGTAATTTTTACCTCTACGCTATCCAACGCTTACCCTACTGTTGCATTCTCTGGAGTGGGAATAGTAATTTTTACCCATACGCTATCCAGCACTTTCCCTACTATTGCACTCTCTGGAGTGGGAATAGTAATTTTTACCTTCCCGGTATCCAATGCTTTCCCTACTGTTGCACTCACTGGAGTTGGAATAGTAATTTTTACCCCTACGCCATCCAACACTTTCCCTACTGTTGCACTTTCTGGAGAGGGAATAGTAATTTTTACTCTCCTGATATCCAACGCTTTCCCTACTGTTGCACTTCTTGGAGTGGGAATAGTAATTTTTAACCCTACGCTATCCAACACTTTCCCTACTGTTCTACTCTCTGGAGTGGGAATAGTAATTTTTACCTGTATGCTATCCAACGCTTACCCTACTGTTGCATTCTCTGGAGTGGGAATAGTACTTTTGACCCCTACGCTATCCAATGCTTTCCCTACTGTTGCACTCACTGGAGTGGGAATAGTAAATGTTATGCCTACGCTATCCAAAGTTTTCCCTACTGTTACACTCAATGGAGTTGGAATAGTAATTTTTACCCCTACGCTATCCAACACTTTCCCTTCTGTTGCACTTTCTGGAGTGGGAATAGTAATTTTTACTCTCCTGCTATCCAACGCTTTCCCTACTGTTGCACTTCATGGAGTGGGAATAGTAATTTTTACCCCTACTCTATCCAACGCTTTCCCTACTGTTGCATTCTCTGGAGTGAGAATAGTAATTTTTACCCCTACGCTATCCAATGCTTTCCCTAGTGTTGCACTCTCTGGATTGGGAATGGTAATTTTTACCTTCCCGGTATGCAATGCTTTCCCTACTGTTTCACTAACTGGAGTGGGAATAGTAATTTTTACCCCTACGCTATCCAACACTTTCCCTACTGTTGCACTTTCTGGAGTGGGAATAGTAATTTTTACCCTCCCGCTATCCAACGCTTTCCCCACTGTAGCACTCACGGGAGTGGAAATAGTAATTTTTACCCCTATGCTATCCATTGCTTTCTCTACTGATGCACTCATTGGAGTGGGAATAGTAATTTTTACCCCTACGCTATCCCACATTTTCCCTACTGTTGCACTCACTGGAGTGGGAATAGTAATTTTTACCTCTACGCTATCCAATGCTTACCCTACTGTTGCACTCTCTGGAGTGGGAATAGTAATTTTTACTCCTACGCTATCCAACTTTTTCCCTATTGCTGCACTTCTTGGAGTGGGAGTAGTAATTTTTACCTCTACGCTATCCAACGCTTACCCTACTGTTGCATTTTCCGGAGTGGGAATAGTAATTTTTACCCATACGCTATCCAACACTTTCCCTACTGTTGCACTCTCTGGAGTGGGAATAGTAATTTTTACCTTCCCGGTATCCAATGCTTTCCCTACTGTTGCCCTCACTGGAGTTGGAATAGTAATTTTTACCCCTACGCTATCCAACACTTTCCCTACTGTTGCACTTTCTGGAGAGGGAATAGTAATTTTTACTCTCCTGATATCCAACGCTTTCCCTACTGTTGCACTTCTTGGAGTGGGAATAGTAATTTTTACCCCTACGCTATCCAATGCTTTCACTACTGTTGCACTCACTGGAGTGGGAATAGTAAATGTTATGCCTACGCTATCCAACGTTTTCCCTACTGTTGCACTCACTGGAGTTGGAATAGTAATTTTTACCCCTACGCAATCCAACACTTTCCCTACTGTTGCACTTTCTGGACTGGGTATAGTAATTTTTACCCTCCCGCTATCCAACGCTTTCCCCACTGTTGCACTCATTGGAGTGGGAATAGTAATTTCTACCCCTACGCTATCCCACGTTTTCTCTACTGTTGCACTCACTGGAGTGGGAATAGTAATTTTTACCTCTACGCTATCCAATGCTTACCCTACTGTTGCACTCTCTGGAGTGAGAATAGTAATTTTTTCTCCTACGCTATCCAACATTTTCCCTACTGTTGCACTCTCTGGAGTGGGAATAGTAATTTTTACCTTTACGCTATCCAACGCTTACCCTACTGTTGCATTCTCTGGAGTGGGAATAGTAATTTTTACCCATACGCTATCCAACGCTTTCCCTACTGTTGCACTCTCTGGAGTGGGAATAGTAATTTTTGCTTTCCCTACTGTTGCACTCACTGGAGTGGGAATAGTAAATGTTATGCCTACGCTATCCAACGTTTTCCCTACTGTTGCACTCACTGGAGTTGGAATAGTAATTTTTACCCCTACGCTATCCAACACTTTCCCTACTGTTGCACTTTCTGGAGAGGGAATAGTCATTTTTACCCTCCCGCTATCCAACGCTTTCCCCACTGTTACACTCACTGGAGTGGGAATAGTAATTTTTACCCCTACGCTATCCAACGCTTTCCCTAGTGTTGCACTCTCTGGAGTGGGAATAGTAATTTTTACCTTCCCGGTATGCAATGCTTTCCCTACTGTTGCACTCACTGGAGTGGGAATAGTAAATGTTATGCCTACGCTATCCAACGTTTTCCCTACTGTTGCACTCACTGGAGTTGGAATAGTAATTTGTACCCCTACGCTATCCAACACTTTCCCTACTGTTGCACTTTCTGGAGAGGGAATAGTAATTTTTACCCTCCCGCTATCCAACGCTTTCCCCACTGTTGCACTCACTGGAGTGGGAATAGTAATTTTTACCCCTACGCTATCCATTGCTTTCCCTACTGATGCACTCATTGGAGTGGGAATAGTAATTTTTACCCCTACGCTATCCAACATTTTCCCTACTGTTGCACTCACTGGAGTGGGAATAGTAATTTTTACCTCTACGCTATCCAATGCTTACCCTACTGTTGCACTCTCTGGAGTGGGAATAGTAATTTTTACTCCTACGCTATCCAACATTTTCCCTACTGTTGCACTTCTTGGAGTGGGAATAGTAATTTTGACCTCTACGCTATCCAACGCTTACCCTACTGTTGCATTCTCTGGAGTGGGAATAGTAATTTTTACCCATACGCTATCCAACACTTTCCCTACTGTTGCACTCTCTGGAGTGGGAATAGTAATTTTTACCTTCCCGGTATCCAATGCTTTCCTTACTGTTGCACTCACTGGAGTTAGAATAGTAATTTTTACCCCTACGCTATCCAACACTTTCCCTACTGTTGCACTTTCTGGAGTGGGAATAGTAATTTTTACTCTCCTGCTATCCAACGCTTTCCCTACTGTTGCACTTCTTAGAGTGGGAATAGTAATTTTTACCCCTACGCTATCCAACACTTTCCCTACTGTTGCACTCTCCGGAGTGGGAATAGTAATTTTTACCCCTACGCTATCCAACGCTTACCCTACTGTTGCATTCTCTGGAGTGGGAATAGTAATTTTGACCCCTACGCTATCCAATGCTTTCCCTACTGTTGCACTCACTGGAGTGGGAATAGTAAATGCTATGCCTACGCTATCCAAAGTTTTCCCTACTGTTACACTCACTGGAGTTGGAATAGTAATTTTTACCCCTACGCTATCCAACACTTTCCCTACTGTTGCACTTTCTGGAGTGGGAATAGTAATTTTTACTCTCCTGCTATCCAACGCTTTCCCTACTGTTGCACTTCATTGAGTGGGAATAGTAATTTTTACCCCTACTCTATCCAACGCTTTCCCTACTGTTGCATTCTCTGGAGTGAGAATAGTAATTTTTACCCCTACGCTATCCAATGCTTTCCCTAGTGTTGCACTCTCTGGATTGGGAATGGTAATTTTTACCTTCCCGGTATGCAATGCTTTCCCTACTGATTCACTTACTGGAGTGGGAATAGTAAATTTTATGCCTACGCTATCCAACGTTTTCCCTACTGTTACACTCACTGGAGTTGGAATAGTAATTTTTACATCTACGCTATCCAACACTTTCCCTACTGTTGCACTTTCTGGAGTGGGAATAGTAATTTTTACCCTCCCGCTATCCAACGCTTTCCCCACTGTTGCACTCACTGGAGTGAGAATAGTAATTTTTACCCCTACGCTATCCATTGCTTTCTCTACTGATGCACTCATTGGAGTGGGAATAGTAATTTTTACCCCTACGCTATCCAACATTTTCCCTACTGTTGCACTCACTGGAGTGGGAATAGTAATTTTTACCTCTCTCCTACGCTATCCAACTTTTTCCCTATTGCTGCACTTCTTGGAGTGGGAATAGTAATTTTTACCTCTACGCTATCCAACGCTTACCCTACTGTTGCATTCTCTGGAGTGGGAATAGTAATTTTTACCCATACGCTATCCAACACTTTCCCTACTATTGCACTCTCTGGAGTGGGAATAGTAATTTTTACCTTCCCGGTATCCAATGCTTTCCCTACTGTTGCACTCACTGGAGTTGGAATAGTAATTTTTACCCCTACGCCATCCAACACTTTCCCTACTGTTGCACTTTCTGGAGAGGGAATAGTAATTTTTACTCTCCTGATATCCAACGCTTTCCCTACTGTTGCACTTCTTGGAGTGGGAATAGTAATTTTTACCCCTACGCTATCCAACACTTTCCCTACTGTTGCACTCTCTGGAGTGGGAATAGTAATTTTTACCTGTACGCTATCCAACGCTTACCCTACTGTTGCATTCTCTGGAGTGGGAATAGTACTTTTGACCCCTACGCTATCCAATGCTTTCACTACTGTTGCACTCACTGGAGTGGGAATAGTAAATGTTATGCCTACGCTATCCAACGTTTTCCCTACTGTTGCACTCACTGGAGTGGGAATAGTCATTTTTACCCCTACGCTATCCATCGCTTTCTGTACTGTTGCACTCATTGGAGTGGGAATAGTCATTTCTACCCTACGCTATCCCACGTTTTCTCTACTGTTGCACTCACTGGAGTGGGAATAGTAATTTTTACCTCTACGCTATCCAATGCTTACCCTACTGTTGCACTCTCTGGAGTGAGAATAGTAATTTTTACTCCTACGCTATCCAACATTTTCCCTACTGTTGCACTCTCTGGAGTGGGAATAGTAATTTTTACCTTTACGCTATCCAACGCTTACCCTACTGTTGCATTCTCTGGAGTGGGAATAGTAATTTTTACCCATACGCTATCCAACGCTTTCCCTACTGTTGCACTCTCTGGAGTGGGAATAGTAATTTTTACCTTCCCTGTATATAATGCTTTCCCTACTGTTGCACTCACTGGAGTTGGAATAGTAATTGTTACCCCTACGCTATCGAACACATTCCCTACTGTTGCACTTTCTGGAGTGGGAATAGTAATTTTTACTCTCCTGCTATCCAACGCTTTCCCTACTGTTGCACTTATAGGAATGGGAATGGTAATTTTGACCCCTACGCTATCCAACGCTTTGCCTACTGTTGCACTCTCTGGAGTGGGAATAGTAATTTTTACTCCTACGCTATCCATTGCTTTCTCTACTGTTGCACTCATTGGAGTGGGAATAGTAATTTTTACCCCTACGCTATCCAACATTTTCCCTACTGTTGCACTTTCTGGAGTGGGAAAAGTAATTTTTACCCTCCCGCTATCCAACGCTTTCCCCACTGTTGCACTCACTGGAGTGGGAATAGTAATTTTTACCCCTACGCTATCCAACATTTTCCCTACTGTTGCCCTCACTGGAGTGGGAATAGTAATTTTTACCTCTACGCTATCCAATGCTTACCCTACTGTTGCACTCTCTGGAGTGGGAATAGTAATTTTTACTCCTACGCTATCCAACTTTTTCCCTATTGCTGCACTTCTTGGAGTGGGAATAGTAATTTTTACCTCTACGCTATCCAACGCTTACCCTACTGTTGCATTCTCTGGAGTGGGAATAGTAATTTTTACCCATACGCTATCCAACACTTTCCCTACTATTGCACTCTCTGGAGTGGGAATAGTAATTTTTACCTTCCCGGTATCCAATGCTTTCCCTACTGTTGCACTCACTGGAGTTGGAATAGTAATTTTTACCCCTACGCCATCCAACACTTTCCCTACTGTTGCACTTTCTGGAGAGGGAATAGTAATTTTTACTCTCCTGATATCCAACGCTTTCCCTACTGTTGCACTTCTTGGAGTGGGAATAGTAATTTTTAACCCTACGCTATACCAACACTTTCCCTACTGTTGCACTCTCTGGAGTGGGAATAGTAATTTTTACCTGTACGCTATCCAACGCTTACCCTACTGTTGCATTCTCTGGAGTGGGAATAGTACTTTTGACCCCTACGCTATCCAATGCTTTCACTACTGTTGCACTCACTGGAGTGGGAATAGTTAATGTTATGCCTACGCTATCCAACGTTTTCCCTACTGTTGCACTCACTGGAGTGGGAATAGTAATTTTTACCCCTACGCTATCCATCGCTTTCTCTACTGTTGCACTCATTGGAGTGGGAATAGTAATTTCTACCCCTACTCTATCCCACGTTTTCTCTACTGTTGCACTCACTGGAGTGGGAATAGTAATTTTTACCTCTACGCTATCCAATGCTTACCCTACTGTTGCACTCTCTGGAGTGAGAATAGTAATTTTTACTCCTACGCTATCCAACATTTTCCCTACTGTTGCACTCTCTGGAGTGGGAATAGTAATGTTTACCTTTACGCTATCCAACGCTTACCCTACTGTTGCATTCTCTGGAGTGGGAATAGTAATTTTTACCCATACGCTATCCAACGCTTTCCCTACTGTTGCACTCTCTGGAGTGGGACTAGTAATTTTTACCTTCCCTGTATCCAATGCTTTCCCTACTGTTGCACTCACTGGAGTTGGAATAGTAATTTTTACCCCTACGCTATCGAACACATTCCCTACTGTTGCACTTTCTGGAGTGGGAATAGTAATTTTTACTCTCCTGCTATCCAACGCTTTCCCTGCTGTTGCACTTATAGGAATGGGAATGGTAATTTTGACCCCTACGCTATCCAACGCATTGCCTACTGTTGCACTCTCTGGAGTGGGAATAGTAATTTTTACTCCTACGCTATCCATTGCTTTCTCTACTGTTGCACTCATTGGAGTGGGAATAGTAATTTTTACCCCTACGCTATCCAACATTTTCCCTACTGTTGCACTTTCTGGAGTGGGAAAAGTAATTTTTACCCTCCCGCTATCCAACGCTTTCCCCACTGTTGCACTCACTGGAGTGGGAATAGTAATTTTTACCTCTACGCTATCCAATGCTTACCCTACTGTTGCACTCTCTGGAGTGGGAATAGTAATTTTTACTCCTACGCTATCCAACATTTTCCCTACTGTTGCACTTCTTGGAGTTGGAATAGTAATTTTTATCTTCCCGGTATCCAATGCTTTCCCTACTGTTGCACTCACTGGAGTGGGAATAGTAAATTTTATGCCTACTCTATCCAACGTTTTCTTTACTGTTGCACTCACTGGAGTTGGAATAGTAATTTTTACCCATACGCTATCCAACGCTTTCCCTACTGTTGCACTTCTTGGAGTTTTACCCCTACGCTATCCAACGCTTTCCCTACTGTTGCACTCTCTGGAGTGGGAATAGTAATTTTTACCCCTACGCTACCTAACGCTTACCCTACTGTTGCATTCTCTGGAGTGGGAATAGTAATTTTTACCCCTACGCTATCCAACGCTTTCCCTACTGTTGCACTCTCTGGAGTGGGAATAGTAAGTTTTACCTTCCCGGTATCCAATGCTTTCCCTACTGTTGCACTCACTGGAGTGGGAATAGTAAATTTTATGCCTATGCTATCCAACGTTTTCCCTACTGTTGCACTCACTGGAGTTGGAATAGTAATTTTTACCCCTACGCTATGCAAAACTTTCCCTACTGTTGCACTTTCTGGAGTGGGAATAGTAATTTTTACCCTCCCGCTATCCAACGCTTTCCCCACTGTTGCATTCTCTGGAGTGGGAATAGTAATTTTTACCCATACGCTATCCAACGCTTTCCCTACTGTTGCACTCTCTGGAGTGGGAATAGTAATTTTTACCTTCCTGGTATCCAATGCTTTCCCTACTGTTGCACTCACTGGAGTTGGAATAGTAATTTTAACCCCTACGCTATCGAACACATTCCCTACTGTTGCACTTTCTGGAGTGGGAATAGTAATTTTTACTGTCCTGCTATCCAACGCTTTCCCTACTGTTGCACTTATAGGAATGGGAATGGTAATTTTGACCCCTACGCTATCCAACGCTTTGCCTACTGTTGCACTCTCTGGAGTGGGAATAGTAATTTTTACTCCTACGCTATCCATTGCTTTCTCTACAGTTGCACTCATTGGAGTGGGAATAGTAATTTTTACCCCTACGCTATCCAACATTTTCCCTACTGTTGCATTCTCTGGAGTGGGAATAGTAATTTTTACCCGCACGCTATCCAACGCTTTCCCTAGTGTTGCACAATCTGGAGTGGGAATAGTAATTTTCACCTTCCCGGTATGCAATGCTTTCCCTACTGTTGCACTCACTGGAGTGGGAATAGTAAATGTTATGCCTACGCTATCCAACGTTTTCCCTACCGTTGCACTCACTGGAGTTGGAATAGTAATTTTTACCCCTACGCTATCCAACACTTTCCCTACTGTTGCACTTTCTGGAGAGGGAATAGTAATTTTTACCCTCCCGCTATCCAACGCTTTCCCCACTGTTGCACTCACTGGAGTGGGAATAGTAATTTTTACCCCTACGCTATCCATTGCTTTCCCTACTGATGCACTCATTGGAGTGGGAATAGTAATTTTTACCCCTACGCTATCCAACATTTTCCCTACTGTTGCACTCACTGGAGTGGGAATAGTAATTTTTACCTCTACGCTATCCAATGCTTACCCTACTGTTGCACTCTCTGGAGTGGGAATATTAATTTTTACTCCTACGCTATCCAACATTTTCCCTACTGTTGCACTTCTTGGAGTGGGAATAGTAATTTTGACCTCTACGCTATCCAACGCTTACCCTACTGATGCATTCTCTGGAGTGGGAATAGTAATTTTTACCCATACGCTATCCAACACTTTCCCTACTGTTGCACTCTCTGGAATGGGAATAGTAATTTTTACCTTCCCGGTATCCAATGCTTTCCCTACTGTTGCACTCACTGGAGTTGGAATAGTAATTTGTACCCCTACGCTATCCAACACTTTCCCTACTGTTGCACTTTCTGGAGTGGGAATAGTAATTTTTACTCTCCCGCTATCCAACGCTTTCCCTACTGTTACACTTCTTGGAGTGGGAATAGTAATTTTTACCCCTATGCTATCCAACACTTTCCCTACTGTTGCACTCTCCGGAGTGGGAATAGTAATTTTTACCCCTACGCTATCCAACGTTTACCCTACTGTTGCATTCTCTGGAGTGGGAATAGTAATTTTGACCCCTACGCTATCCAATGCTTTCCCTACTGTTACACTCAATGGAGTTGGAATAGTAATTTTTACCCTTACTCTATCCAACGCTTTCCCTACTGTTGCATTCTCTGGAGTGAGAATAGTAATTTTTACCCCTACGCTATCCAATGCTTTCCCTAGTGTTGCACTCTCTGGAATGGGAATGGTAATTTTTACCTTCCCGGTATGCAATGCTTTCCTTACTGTTTCACTTACTGGAGTGGGAATAGTAAATGTTATGCCTACGCTATCCAACGTTTTCCCTACTGTTACACTCACTGGAGTTGGAATAGTAATTTTTACCCCTACGCTATCCAATACTTTCCCTACTGTTGCACTTTCTGGAGAGGGAATAGTAATTTTTACCCTCCCGCTATCCAACGCTTTCCCCACTGTTGCACTCACTGGAGTGGGAATAGTAATTTTTACCCCTACGCTATCCATTGCTTTCTCTACTGATGCACTCATTGGAGTGGGAATAGTAATTTTTACCCCTACGCTATCCAACATTTTCCCTACTGTTGCACTCACTGGAGTGGGAATAGTAATTTTTACCTCTACGCTATCCAATGCTTACCCTACTGTTGCACTCTCTGGAGTGGGAATAGTAATTTTTACTCCTACGCTATCCAACATTTTCCCTACTGTTGCACTTCTTGGAGTGGGAATAGTAATTTTGACCTCTACGCTATCCAACGCTTACCCTACTGATGCATTCTCTGGAGTGGGAATAGTAATTTTTACCCATACGCTATCCAACACTTTCCCTACTGTTGCACTCTCTGGAATGGGAATAGTAATTTTTACCTTCCCGGTATCCAATGCTTTCCCTACTGTTGCACTCACTGGAGTTGGAATAGTAATTTGTACCCCTACGCTATCCAACACTTTCCCTACTGTTGCACTTTCTGGAGTGGGAATAGTAATTTTTACTCTCCCGCTATCCAACGCTTTCCCTACTGTTACACTTCTTGGAGTGGGAATAGTAATTTTTACCCCTATGCTATCCAACACTTTCCCTACTGTTGCACTCTCCGGAGTGGGAATAGTAATTTTTACCCCTACGCTATCCAACGCTTACCCTACTGTTGCATTCTCTGGAGTGGGAATAGTAATTTTGACCCCTACGCTATCCAATGCTTTCCCTACTGTTACACTCAATGGAGTTGGAATAGTAATTTTTACCCCTATGCTATCCAACACTTTCCCTACTGTTGCACTTTCTGGAGTGGGAATAGTAATTTTTACTCTCCTGCTATCCAACGCTTTCCCTACTGTTGCACTTGATGGAGTGGAATTAGTAATTTTTACCCTTACTCTATCCAACGCTTTCCCTACTGTTGCATTCTCTGGAGTGAGAATAGTAATTTTTACCCCTACGCTATCCAATGCTTTCCCTAGTGTTGCACTCTCTGGAATGGGAATGGTAATTTTTACCTTCCCGGTATGCAATGCTTTCCTTACTGTTTCACTTACTGGAGTGGGAATAGTAATTTTTACCCCTACGCTATCCATTGCTTTCTCTACTGATGCACTCATTGGAGTGGGAATAGTAATTTTTACCCCTACGCTATCCAACATTTTCCCTACTGTTGCACTCACTGGAGTGGGAATAGTAATTTTTACCTCTACGCTATCCAATGCTTACCCTACTGTTGCACTCTCTGGAGTGGGAATAGTAATTTTTACTCCTACGCTATCCAACATTTTCCCTACTGTTGCACTTCTTGGAGTGGGAATAGTAATTTTGACCTCTACGCTATCCAACGCTTACCCTACTGATGCATTCTCTGGAGTGGGAATAGTAATTTTTACCCATACGCTATCCAACACTTTCCCTACTGTTGCACTCTCTGGAATGGGAATAGTAATTTTTACCTTCCCGGTATCCAATGCTTTCCCTACTGTTGCACTCACTGGAGTTGGAATAGTAATTTGTACCCCTACGCTATCCAACACTTTCCCTACTGTTGCACTTTCTGGAGTGGGAATAGTAATTTTTACTCTCCCGCTATCCAACGCTTTCCCTACTGTTACACTTCTTGGAGTGGGAATAGTAATTTTTACCCCTATGCTATCCAACACTTTCCCTACTGTTGCACTCTCCGGAGTGGGAATAGTAATTTTTACCCCTACGCTATCCAACGCTTACCCTACTGTTGCATTCTCTGGAGTGGGAATAGTAATTTTGACCCCTACGCTATCCAATGCTTTCCCTACTGTTACACTCAATGGAGTTGGAATAGTAATTTTTACCCCTACGCTATCCAACACTTTCCCTACTGTTGCACTTTCTGGAGTGGGAATAGTAATTTTTACTCTCCTGCTATCCAACGCTTTCCCTACTGTTGCACTTCATGGAGTGGGATTAGTAATTTTTACCCTTACTCTATCCAACGCTTTCCCTACTGTTGCATTCTCTGGAGTGAGAATAGTAATTTTTACCCCTACGCTATCCAATGCTTTCCCTAGTGTTGCACTCTCTGGAATGGGAATGGTAATTTTTACCTTCCCGGTATGCAATGCTTTCCTTACTGTTTCACTTACTGGAGTGGGAATAGTAAATTTTATGCCTACGCTATCCAACGTTTTCCCTACTGTTACACTCACTGGAGTTGGAATAGTAATTTTTACCCCTACGCTATCCAATACTTTCCCTACTGTTGCACTTTCTGGAGAGGGAATAGTAATTTTTACCCTCCCGCTATCCAACGCTTTCCCCACTGTTGCACTCACTGGAGTGGGAATAGTAATTTTTACCCCTACGCTATCCATTGCTTTCTCTACTGATGCACTCATTGGAGTGGGAATAGTAATTTTTACCCCTACGCTATCCAACATTTTCCCTACTGTTGCACTCACTGGAGTGGGAATAGTAATTTTTACCTCTACGCTATCCAATGCTTACCCTACTGTTGCACTCTCTGGAGTGGGAATAGTAATTTTTACTCCTACGCTATCCAACTTTTTCCCTATTGCTGCACTTCTTGGAGTGGGAATAGTAATTTTTACCTCTACCCTATCCAACGCTTACCCTACTGTTGCATTTTCTGGAGTGGGAATAGTAATATTTACCCGTACGCTATCCAACACTTTCCCTACTGTTGCACTCTCTGGAGTGGGAATAGTAATTTTTACCTTCCCGGTATCCAATGCTTTCCCTACTGTTGCCCTCACTGGAGTTGGAATAGTAATTTTTACCCCTACGCTATCCAACACTTTCCCTACTGTTGCACTTTCTGGAGAGGGAATAGTAATTTTTACTCTCCTGATATCCAACGCTTTCCCTACTGTTGCACTTCTTGGAGTGGGAATAGTAATTTTTACCCCTACGCTATCCAACACTTTCCCTACTGTTGCACTCTCTGGAGTGGGAATAGTAATTTTTACCCGTACGCTATCCAACGCTTACCCTACTGTTGCATTCTCTGGAGTGGGAATAGTAATTTTGACCCCTACGCTATCCAATGCTTTCACTACTGTTGCACTCACTGGAGTGGGAATAGTAAATGTTATGCCTATGCTATCCAACGTTTTCCCTACTGTTGCACTCACTGGAGTTGGAATAGTAATTTTTATCCCTACGCAATCCAACACTTTCCCTACTGTTGCACTTTCTGGAGTGGGTATAGTAATTTTTACCCTCCCGCTATCCAACGCTTTCCCCACTGTTGCACTCATTGGAGTGGGAATAGTAATTTCTACCCCTACACTATCCCACGTTTTCTCTACTGTTGCACTCACTGGAGTGGGAATAGTAATTTTTACCTCTACGCTATCCAATGCCTACCCTACTGTTGCACTGTCTGGAGTGAGAATAGTAATTTTTACTCCTACGCTATCCAACATTTTCCCTACTGTTGCACTCTCTGGAGTGGGAATAGTAATTTTTACCTTTACGCTATCCAACGCTTACCCTACTGTTGCATTCTCTGGAGTGTGAATAGTAATTTTTACCCATACGCTATCCAACGCTTTCCCTACTGTTGCACTCTCTGGAGTGGGAATAGTAATTTTTACCTTCCCGGTATCCAATGCTTTCCCTACTGTTGCACTCACTGGAGTTGGAATAGTAATTTTTACCCCTACGCTATCGAACACATTCCCTACTGTTGCACTTTCTGGAGTGGGAATAGTAATTTTTACTCTCCTGCTATCCAACGCTTTCCCTACTGTTGCACTTATAGGAATGGGAATTGTAATTTTGACCCCTACGCTATCCAACGCTTTGCCTACTGTTGCACTCTCTGGAGTGGGAATAGTAATTTTTACTCCTACGCTATCCATTGCTTTCTCTACTGTTGCACTCATTGGAGTGGGAATAGTAATTTTTACCCCTACGCTATCCAACATTTTCCCTACTGTTGCACTTTCTGGAGTGGGAAAAGTAATTTTTACCCTCCCGCTATCCAACGCTTTCCCCACTGTTGCACTCACTGGAGTGGGAATAGTAATTTTTACCCCTACGCTATCCATTGCTTTCTCTACTGTTGCACTCATTGGAGTGGGAATAGTAATTTTTACCCCTACGCTATCCATCATTTTCCCTACTGTTGCACTCACTGGAGTGGGAATAGTAATTTTTACCTCTACGCTATCCAATGCTTACCCTACTGTTGCACTCTCTGGAGTGGGAATAGTAATTTTTACTCCTACGCTATCCAACATTTTCCCTTCTGTTGCACTTCTTGGAGTTGGAATAGTAATTTTCATCTCTACGCTATCCAAAGCTTACCCTACTGTTGAATTCTCTGGAGTGGGAATAGTAATTTTTACCCATACGCTATCGAACACTTTCCCTACTGTTTCACTCTCTGGAGTAGGAATAGTAATTTTTACCTTCCCGGTATCCAATGCTTTCCCTACTGTTGCACTCACTGGAGTGGGAATAGTAAATTTTATGCCTACGCTATCCAACGTTTTCTTTACTGTTGCACTCACTGGAGTTGGAATAGTAATTTTTACCCATACGCTATCCATTGCTTTCTCTACTGATGCACTCATTGGAGTGGGAATAGTAATTTTTACCCCTACGCTATCCAACATTTTCCCTACTGTTGCACTCACTGGAGTGGGAATAGTAATTTTTACCTCTACGCTATCCAATGCTTACCCTACTGTTGCACTCTCTGGAGTGGGAATAGTAATTTTTACTCCTACGCTATCCAACTTTTTCCCTATTGCTGCACTTCTTGGAGTGGGAATAGTAATTTTTACCTCTACCCTATCCAACGCTTACCCTACTGTTGCATTTTCTGGAGTGGGAATAGTAATATTTACCCGTACGCTATCCAACACTTTCCCTACTGTTGCACTCTCTGGAGTGGGAATAGTAATTTTTACCTTCCCGGTATCCAATGCTTTCCCTACTGTTGCCCTCACTGGAGTTGGAATAGTAATTTTTACCCCTACGCTATCCAACACTTTCCCTACTGTTGCACTTTCTGGAGAGGGAATAGTAATTTTTACTCTCCTGATATCCAACGCTTTCCCTACTGTTGCACTTCTTGGAGTGGGAATAGTAATTTTTACCCCTACGCTATCCAACACTTTCCCTACTGTTGCACTCTCTGGAGTGGGAATAGTAATTTTTACCCGTACGCTATCCAACGCTTACCCTACTGTTGCATTCTCTGGAGTGGGAATAGTAATTTTGACCCCTACGCTATCCAATGCTTTCACTACTGTTGCACTCACTGGAGTGGGAATAGTAAATGTTATGCCTATGCTATCCAACGTTTTCCCTACTGTTGCACTCACTGGAGTTGGAATAGTAATTTTTATCCCTACGCAATCCAACACTTTCCCTACTGTTGCACTTTCTGGAGTGGGTATAGTAATTTTTACCCTCCCGCTATCCAACGCTTTCCCCACTGTTGCACTCATTGGAGTGGGAATAGTAATTTCTACCCCTACACTATCCCACGTTTTCTCTACTGTTGCACTCACTGGAGTGGGAATAGTAATTTTTACCTCTACGCTATCCAATGCCTACCCTACTGTTGCACTGTCTGGAGTGAGAATAGTAATTTTTACTCCTACGCTATCCAACATTTTCCCTACTGTTGCACTCTCTGGAGTGGGAATAGTAATTTTTACCTTTACGCTATCCAACGCTTACCCTACTGTTGCATTCTCTGGAGTGTGAATAGTAATTTTTACCCATACGCTATCCAACGCTTTCCCTACTGTTGCACTCTCTGGAGTGGGAATAGTAATTTTTACCTTCCCGGTATCCAATGCTTTCCCTACTGTTGCACTCACTGGAGTTGGAATAGTAATTTTTACCCCTACGCTATCGAACACATTCCCTACTGTTGCACTTTCTGGAGTGGGAATAGTAATTTTTACTCTCCTGCTATCCAACGCTTTCCCTACTGTTGCACTTATAGGAATGGGAATTGTAATTTTGACCCCTACGCTATCCAACGCTTTGCCTACTGTTGCACTCTCTGGAGTGGGAATAGTAATTTTTACTCCTACGCTATCCATTGCTTTCTCTACTGTTGCACTCATTGGAGTGGGAATAGTAATTTTTACCCCTACGCTATCCAACATTTTCCCTACTGTTGCACTTTCTGGAGTGGGAAAAGTAATTTTTACCCTCCCGCTATCCAACGCTTTCCCCACTGTTGCACTCACTGGAGTGGGAATAGTAATTTTTACCCCTACGCTATCCATTGCTTTCTCTACTGTTGCACTCATTGGAGTGGGAATAGTAATTTTTACCCCTACGCTATCCATCATTTTCCCTACTGTTGCACTCACTGGAGTGGGAATAGTAATTTTTACCTCTACGCTATCCAATGCTTACCCTACTGTTGCACTCTCTGGAGTGGGAATAGTAATTTTTACTCCTACGCTATCCAACATTTTCCCTTCTGTTGCACTTCTTGGAGTTGGAATAGTAATTTTCATCTCTACGCTATCCAAAGCTTACCCTACTGTTGAATTCTCTGGAGTGGGAATAGTAATTTTTACCCATACGCTATCGAACACTTTCCCTACTGTTTCACTCTCTGGAGTAGGAATAGTAATTTTTACCTTCCCGGTATCCAATGCTTTCCCTACTGTTGCACTCACTGGAGTGGGAATAGTAAATTTTATGCCTACGCTATCCAACGTTTTCTTTACTGTTGCACTCACTGGAGTTGGAATAGTAATTTTTACCCATACGCTATCCAACGCTTTCCCTACTGTTGCACTTCTCGGAGTGGGAATAATAATTTTTACCCCTACGCTATCCAACGCTTTCCCTACTGTTGCACTCTCTGGAGTGGGAATAGTAATTTTTACCCCTACGCTACCCAACGCTTACCCTACTGTTGCATTCTCTGGAGTGGGAATAGTACTTTTTACCCCTACGCTATCCAACACTTTCCCTACTGTTGCACTCTCTGGAGTGGGAATAGTAAGTTTTACCTTCACGGTATCTAATGCTTTCCCTACTGTTGCACTCACTGGAGTGGGAATAGTAAATTTTATGCCTACGCTATCCAACGTTTTCCCTACTGTTGCACTCACTGGAGTTGGAAT
This sequence comes from Lissotriton vulgaris, assembly GCF_964263255.1. Classification (NCBI taxonomy): domain Eukaryota; kingdom Metazoa; phylum Chordata; class Amphibia; order Caudata; family Salamandridae; genus Lissotriton; species Lissotriton vulgaris. The sequence goes on from NW_028250079.1 coordinate 38,956, forward strand.
AGTAATTTTTACCCCTACGCTATCCAAAACTTTCCCTACTGTTGCACTTTCTGGAGTGGGAATAGTAATTTTTACCCTCCCGCTATCCAACGCTTTCCCCACTGTTGCATTCTCTGGTGTGGGAATAGTAATTTTTACCCATACGCTATCCAACGCTTTCCCTACTGTTGCACTCTCTGGAGTGGGAATAGTAATTTTTACCTTCCTGGTATCCAATGCTTTCCCTACTGTTGCACTCACTGGAGTTGGAATAGTAATTTTTACCCCTACGCTATCGAACACATTCCCTACTGTTGCACTTTCTGGAGTGGGAATAGTAATTTTTACTCTCCTGCTATCCAACGCTTTCCCTACTGTTGCACTTATAGGAATGGTAATGGTAATTTTGACCCCTACGCTATCCAACGCTTTGCCTACTGTTGCACTCTCTGGAGTGGGAATAGTAATTTTTACTCCTACGCTATCCATTGCTTTCTCTACTGTTGCACTCATTGGAGTGGGAATAGTAATTTTTACTCCTACGCTATCCAACATTTTCCCTACTGTTGCACTTCTTGGAGTGGGAATAGTAATTTTGACCTCTACGCTATCCAACGCTTACCCTACTGTTGCATTCTCTGGAGTGGGAATAGTAATTTTTACCCATACGCTATCCAACACTTTCCCTACAGTTGCACTCTCTGGAGTGGGAATAGTAATTTTTACCTTCCCGGTATCCAATGCTTTCCTTACTGTTGCACTCACTGGAGTTGGAATAGTAATTTTTACCCCTACGCTATCCAACACTTTCCCTACTGTTGCACTTTCTGGAGTGGGAATAGTAATTTTCACTCTCCTGCTATCCAACGCTTTCCCTACTGTTGCACTTCTTGGAGTGGGAATAGTAATTTTTACCCCTACGCTATCCAACACTTTCCCCACTGTTGCACTCTCCGGAGTGGGAATAGTAATTTTTACCCCTACGCTATCCAACGCTTACCCTACTGTTGCATTCTCTGGAGTGGGAATAGTAATTTTGACCCCTACGCTATCCAATGCTTTCCCTACTGTTGCACTCACTGGAGTGGGAATAGTAAATGCTATGCCTACGCTATCCAAAGTTTTCCCTACTGTTACACTCACTGGAGTTGGAATAGTAATTTTTACCCCTACGCTATCCAACACTTTCCCTACTGTTGCACTTTCTGGAGTGGGAATAGTAATTTTTACTCTCCTGCTATCCAACGCTTTCCCTACTGTTGCACTTCATTGAGTGGGAATAGTAATTTTTACCCCTACTCTATCCAACGCTTTCCCTACTGTTGCATTCTCTGGAGTGAGAATAGTAATTTTTACCCCTACGCTATCCAATGCTTTCCCTAGTGTTGCACTCTCTGGATTGGGAATGGTAATTTTTACCTTCCCGGTATGCAATGCTTTCCCTACTGATTCACTTACTGGAGTGGGAATAGTAAATTTTATGCCTACGCTATCCAACGTTTTCCCTACTGTTACACTCACTGGAGTTGGAATAGTAATTTTTACATCTACGCTATCCAACACTTTCCCTACTGTTGCACTTTCTGGAGTGGGAATAGTAATTTTTACCCTCCCGCTATCCAACGCTTTCCCCACTGTTGCACTCACTGGAGTGAGAATAGTAATTTTTACCCCTACGCTATCCATTGCTTTCTCTACTGATGCACTCATTGGAGTGGGAATAGTAATTTTTACCCCTACGCTATCCAACATTTTCCCTACTGTTGCACTCACTGGAGTGGGAATAGTAATTTTTACCTCTACGCTATCCAATGCTTACCCTACTGTTGCACTTTCTGGAGTGGGAATAGTAATTTTTACTCCTACGCTATCCAACTTTTTCCCTATTGCTGCACTTCTTGGAGTGGGAATAGTAATTTTTACCTCTACGCTATCCATCGCTTACCCTACTGTTGCATTCTCTGGAGTGGGAATAGTAATTTTTACCCATACGCTATCCAACACTTTCCCTACTATTGCACTCTCTGGAGTGGGAATAGTAATTTTTACCTTCCCGGTATCCAATGCTTTCCCTACTGTTGCACTCACTGGAGTTGGAATACTAATTTTTACCCCTACGCCATCCAACACTTTCCCTACTGTTGCACTTTCTGGAGAGGGAATAGTAATTTTTACTCTCCTGATATCCAACGCTTTCCCTACTGTTGCACTTCTTGGAGTGGGAATAGTAATTTTTACCCCTACGCTATCCAACACTTTCCCTACTGTTGCACTCTCTGGAGTGGGAATAGTAATTTTTACCTGTACGCTATCCAACGCTTACCCTACTGTTGCATTCTCTGGAGTGGGAATAGTACTTTTGACCCCTACGCTATCCAATGCTTTCACTACTGTTGCACTCACTGGAGTGGGAATAGTAAATGTTATGCCTACGCTATCCAACGTTTTCCCTACTGTTGCACTCACTGGAGTGGGAATAGTCATTTTTACCCCTACGCTATCCATCGCTTTCTCTACTGTTGCACTCATTGGAGTGGGAATAGTAATTTCTACCCCTACGCTATCCCACGTTTTCTCTACTGTTGCACTCACTGGAGTGGGAATAGTAATTTTTACCTCTACGCTATCCAATGCTTACCCTACTGTTGCACTCTCTGGAGTGAGAATAGTAATTTTTACTCCTACGCTATCCAACATTTTCCCTACTGTTGCACTCTCTGGAGTGGAAATAGTAATTTTTACCTTTACGCTATCCAACGCTTACCCTACTGTTGCATTCTCTGGAGTGGGAATAGTAATTTTTACCCATACGCTATCCAACGCTTTCCCTACTGTTGCACTCTCTGGAGTGGGAATAGTAATTTTTACCTTCCCTGTATCCAATGCTTTCCCTACTGTTGCACTCACTGGAGTTGGAATAGTAATTGTTACCCCTACGCTATCGAACACATTCCCTACTGTTGCACTTTCTGGAGTGGGAATAGTCATTTTTACTCTCCTGCTATCCAACGCTTTCCCTACTGTTGCACTTATAGGAATGGGAATGGTAATTTTGACCCCTACGCTATCCAACGCTTTGCCTACTGTTGCACTCTCTGGAGTGGGAATAGTAATTTTTACTCCTACGATATCCATTGCTTTCTCTACTGTTGCACTCATTGGAGTGGGAATAGTAATTTTTACCCCTACGCTATCCAACATTTTCCCTACTGTTGCACTTTCTGGAGTGGGAAAAGTAATTTTTACCCTCCCGCTATCCAACGCTTTCCCCACTGTTGCACTCACTGGAGTGGGAATAGTAATTTTTACCCCTACGCTATCCAACATTTTCCCTACTGTTGCACTCACTGGAGTGGGAATAGTAATTTTTACCTCTACGCTATCCAATGCTTACCCTACTGTTGCACTCTCTGGAGTGGGAATAGTAATTTTTACTCCTACGCTATCCAACTTTTTCCCTATTGCTGCACTTCTTGGAGTGGGAATAGTAATTTTTACCTCTACGCTATCCAACGCTTACCCTACTGTTGCATTCTCTGGAGTGGGAATAGTAATTTTTACCCATACGCTATCCAACACTTTCCCTACTATTGCACTCTCTGGAGTGGGAATAGTAATTTTTACCTTCCCGGTATCCAATGCTTTCCCTACTGTTGCACTCACTGGAGTTGGAATAGTAATTTTTACCCCTACGCCATCCAACACTTTCCCTACTGTTGCACTTTCTGGAGAGGGAATAGTAATTTTTACTCTCCTGATATCCAACGCTTTCCCTACTGTTGCACTTCTTGGAGTGGGAATAGTAATTTTTAACCCTACGCTATCCAACACTTTCCCTACTGTTGCATTCTCTGGAGTGGCAATAGTAATTTTTACCTGTACGCTATCCAACGCTTACCCTACTGTTGCATTCTCTGGAGTGGGAATAGTACTTTTGACCCCTACGCTATCCAATGCTTTCACTACTGTTGCACTCACTGGAGTGGGAATAGTAAATGTTATGCCTACGCTATCCAACGTTTTCCCTACTGTTGCACTCACTGGAGTGGGAATAGTAATTTTTACCCCTACGCTATCCATCGCTTTCTCTACTGTTGCACTCATTGGAGTGGGAATAGTAATTTCTACCCCTACTCTATCCCACGTTTTCTCTACTGTTGCACTCACTGGAGTGGGAATAGTAATTTTTACCTCTACGCTATCCAATGCTTACCCTACTGTTGCACTCTCTGGAGTGAGAATAGTAATTTTTACTCCTACGCTATCCAACATTTTCCCTACTGTTGCACTCTCTGGAGTGGGAATAGTAATTTTTACCTTTACGCTATCCAACGCTTACCCTACTGTTGCATTCTCTGGAGTGGGAATAGTAATTTTTACCCATACGCTATCCAACGTTTTCCCTACTGTTGCACTCTCTGGAGTGGGAATAGTAATTTTTACCTTCCCTGTATCCAATGCTTTCCCTACTGTTGCACTCACTGGAGTTGGAATAGTAATTTTTACCCCTACGCTATCGAACACATTCCCTACTGTTGCACTTTCTGGAGTGGGAATAGTAATTTTTACTCTCCTGCTATCCAACGCTTTCCCTGCTGTTGCACTTATAGGAATGGGAATGGTAATTTTGACCCCTACGCTATCCAACGCTTTGCCTACTGTTGCACTCTCTGGAGTGGGAATAGTAATTTTTACTCCTACGCTATCCATTGCTTTCTCTACTGTTGCACTCATTGGAGTGGGAATAGTAATTTTTACCCCTACGCTATCCAACATTTTCCCTACTGTTGCACTTTCTGGAGTGGGAAAAGTAATTTTTACCCTCCCGCTATCCAACGCTTTCCCCACTGTTGCACTCACTGGAGTGGGAATAGTAATTTTTACCTCTACGCTATCCAATGCTTACCCTACTGTTGCACTCTCTGGAGTAGGAATAGTAATTTTTACTCCTAGGCTATCCAACATTTTCCCTACTGTTGCACTTCTTGGAGTTGGAATAGTAATTTTTATCTTCCAGGTATCCAATGCTTTCCCTACTGTTGCACTCACTGGAGTGGGAATAGTAAATTTTATGCCTACTCTATCCAACGTTTTCTTTACTGTTGCACTCACTGGAGTTGGAATAGTAATTTTTACCCATACGCTATCCAACGCTTTCCCTACTGTTGCACTTCTTGGAGTGGGAATAATAATTTTTACCCCTACGCTATCCAACGCTTTCCCTACTGTTGCACTCTCTGGAGTGGGAATAGTAATTTTTACCCCTACGCTACCTAACGCTTACCCTACTGTTGCATTCTCTGGAGTGGGAATAGTAATTTTTACCCCTACGCTATCCAACGCTTTCCCTACTGTTGCACTCTCTGGAGTGGGAATAGTAAGTTTTACCTTCCCGGTATCCAATGCTTTCCCTACTGTTGCACTCACTGGAGTGGGAATAGTAAATGTTATGCCTACGCTATCCAACGTTTTCCCTACTGTTGCACTCACTGGAGTTGGAATAGTAATTTTTACCCCTACGCTATCCAAAACTTTCCCTACTGTTGCACTTTCTGGAGTGGGAATAGTAATTTTTACCCTCCCGCTATCCAACGCTTTCCCCACTGTTGCATTCTCTGGAGTGGGAATAGTAATTTTTACCCATACGCTATCCAACGCTTTCCCTACTGTTGCACTCTCTGGAGTGGGAATAGTAATTTTTACCTTTCTGGTATCCAATGCTTTCCCTACTGTTGCACTCACTGGAGTTGGAATAGTAATTTTTACCCCTACGCTATCGAACACATTCCCTACTGTTGCACTTTCTGGAGTGGGAATAGTAATTTTTACTGTCCTGCTATCCAACGCTTTCCCTACTGTTGCACTTATAGGAATGGTAATGGTAATTTTTACCCCTACGCTATCCAACGCTTTGCCTACTGTTGCACTCTCTGGAGTGGGAATAGTAATTTTTACTCCTACGCTATCCATTGCTTTCTCTACTGTTGCACTCATTGGAGTGGGAATAGTAATTTTTACTCCTACGCTATCCAACATTTTCCCTACTGTTGCACTTCTTGGAGTGGGAATAGTAATTTTGACCTCTACGCTATCCAACGCTTACCCTACTGTTGCATTCTCTGGAGTGGGAATAGTAATTTTTACCCATACGCTATCCAACACTTTCCCTACTGTTGCACTCTCTGGAGTGGGAATAGTAATTTTTACCTTCCCGGTATCCAATGCTTTCCTTACTGTTGCACTCACTGGAGTTGGAATAGTAATTTTTACCCCTACGCTATCCAACACTTTCCCTACTGTTGCACTTTCTGGAGTGGGAATAGTAATTTTTACTCTCCTGCTATCCAACGCTTTCCCTACTGTTGCACTTCTTGGAGTGGGAATAGTAATTTTTACCCCTACGCTATCCAACACTTTCCCTACTGTTGCACTCTCCGGAGTGGGAATAGTAATTTTTACCCCTACGCTATCCAACGCTTACCCTACTGTTGCATTCTCTGGAGTGGGAATAGTAATTTTTACCTCTACGCTATCCAATGCTTACCCTACTGTTGCACTCTCTGGAGTAGGAATAGTAATTTTTACTCCTACGCTATCCAACATTTTCCCTACTGTTGCACTTCTTGGAGTTGGAATAGTAATTTTTATCTTCCAGGTATCCAATGCTTTCCCTACTGTTGCACTCACTGGAGTGGGAATAGTAAATTTTATGCCTACTCTATCCAACATTTTCTTTACTGTTGCACTCACTGGAGTTGGAATAGTAATTTTTACCCATACGCTATACAACGCTTTCCCTACTGTTGCAATTCTTGGAGTGGGAATAATAATTTTTACCCCTACGCTATCCAACGCTTTCCCTACTGTTGCACTCTCTGGAGTGGGAATAGTAATTTTTACCCCTACGCTACCTAACGCTTACCCTACTGTTGCATTCTCTGGAGTGGGATTAGTAATTTTTACCCCTACGCTATCCAACGCTTTCCCTACTGTTGCACTCTCTGGAGTGGGAATAGTAAGTTTTACCTTCCCGGTATCCAATGCTTTCCCTACTGTTGCACTCACTGGAGTGGGAATAGTAAATGTTATGCCTACGCTATCCAACGTTTTCCCTACTGTTGCACTCACTGGAGTTGGAATAGTAATTTTTACCCCTACGCTATCCAAAACTTTCCCTACTGTTGCACTTTCTGGAGTGGGAATAGTAATTTTTACCCTCCCGCTATCCAACGCTTTCCCCACTGTTGCATTCTCTGGAGTGGGAATAGTAATTTTTACCCATACGCTATCCAACGCTTTCCCTACTGTTGCACTCTCTGGAGTGGGAATAGTAATTTTTACCTTTCTGGTATCCAATGCTTTCCCTACTGTTGCACTCACTGGAGTTGGAATAGTAATTTTTACCCCTACGCTATCGAACACATTCCCTACTGTTGCACTTTCTGGAGTGGGAATAGTAATTTTTACTGTCCTGCTATCCAACGCTTTCCCTACTGTTGCACTTATAGGAATGGTAATGGTAATGTTGACCCCTACGCTATCCAACGCTTTGCCTACTGTTGCACTCTCTGGAGTGGGAATAGTAATTTTTACTCCTACGCTATCCATTGCTTTCTCTACTGTTGCACTCATTGGAGTGGGAATAGTAATTTTTACTCCTACGCTATCCAACATTTTCCCTACTGTTGCACTTCTTGGAGTGGGAGTAGTAATTTTGACCTCTACGCTATCCAACGCTTACCCTACTGTTGCATTCTCTGGAGTGGGAATAGTAATTTTTACCCATACGCTATCCAACACTTTCCCTACTGTTGCACTCTCTGGAGTGGGAATAGTAATTTTTACCTTCCCGGTATCCAATGCTTTCCTTACTGTTGCACTCACTGGAGTTGGAATAGTAATTTTTACCCCTACGCTATCCAACACTTTCCCTACTGTTGCACTTTCTGGAGTGGGAATAGTAATTTTTACTCTCCTGCTATCCAACGCTTTCCCTACTGTTGCACTTCTTGGAGTGGGAATAGTAATTTTTACCCCTACGCTATCCAACACTTTCCCTACTGTTGCACTCTCCAGAGTGGGAATAGTAATTTTTACCCCTACGCTATCCAACGCTTACCCTACTGTTGCATTCTCTGGAGTGGGAATAGTAATTTTGACCCCTACGCTATCCAATGCTTTCCCTACTGTTGCACTCACTGGAGTGGGAATAGTAAATGCTATGCCTACGCTATCCAAAGTTTTCCCTACTGTTACACTCACTGGAGTTGGAATAGTAATTTTTACCCCTACGCTATCCAACACTTTCCCTACTGTTGCACTTTCTGGAGTGGGAATAGTAATTTTTACTCTCCTGCTATCCAACGCTTTCCCTACTGTTGCACTTCATTGAGTGGGAATAGTAATTTTTACCCCTACTCTATCCAACGCTTTCCCTACTGTTGCATTCTCTGGAGTGAGAATAGTAATTTTTTCCCCTACGCTATCCAATGCTTTCCCTAGTGTTGCACTCTCTGGATTGGGAATGGTAATTTTTACCTTCCCGGTATGCAATGCTTTCCCTACTGATTCACTTACTGGAGTGGGAATAGTAAATTTTATGCCTACGCTATCCAACGTTTTCCCTACTGTTACACTCACTGGAGTTGGAATAGTAATTTTTACATCTACGCTATCCAACACTTTCCCTACTGTTGCACTTTCTGGAGTGGGAATAGTAATTTTTACCCTCCCGCTATCCAACGCTTTCCCCACTGTTGCACTCACTGGAGTGAGAATAGTAATTTTTACCCCTACGCTATCCATTGCTTTCTCTACTGATGCACTCATTGGAGTGGGAATAGTAATTTTTACCCCTACGCTATCCAACATTTTCCCTACTGTTGCACTCACTGGAGTGGGAATAGTAATTTTTACCTCTACGCTATCCAATGCTTACCCTACTGTTGCACTTTCTGGAGTGGGAATCGTAATTTTTACTCCTACGCTATCCAACTTTTTCCCTATTGCTGCACTTCTTGGAGTGGGAATAGTAATTTTTACCTCTACGCTATCCAACTTTTTCCCTATTGCTGCACTTCTTGGAGTGGGAATAGTAATTTTTACCTTCCCGGTATCCAATGCTTTCCCTACTGTTGCTTTCACTGGAGTTGGAATAGTAATTTTTACCCCTATGCCATCCAACACTTTCCCTACTGTTGCACTTTCTGGAGAGGGAATAGTAATTTTTACTCTCCTGATATCCAACGCTTTCCCTACTGTTGCACTTCTTGGAGTGGGAATAGTAATTTTTACCCCTACGCTATCCAACACTTTCCCTACTGTTGCACTCTCTGGAGTGGGAATAGTAATTTTTACCTGTACGCTATCCAACGCTTACCCTACTGTTGCATTCTCTGGAGTGGGAATAGTACTTTTGACCCCTACGCTATCCAATGCTTTCACTACTGTTGCACTCACTGGAGTGGGAATAGTAAATGTTATGCCTACGCTATCCAACGTTTTCCCTACTGTTGCACTCACTGGAGTGGGAATAGTCATTTTTACCCCTACGCTATCCATCGCTTTCTCTACTGTTGCACTCATTGGAGTGGGAATAGTAATTTCTACCCCTACGCTATCCCACGTTTTCTCTACTGTTGCACTCACTGGAGTGGGAATAGTAATTTTTACCTCTACGCTATCCAATGCTTACCCTACTGTTGCACTCTCTGGAGTGAGAATAGTAATTTTTACTCCTACGCTATCCAACATTTTCCCTACTGTTGCACTCTCTGGAGTGGGAATAGTAATTTTTACCTTTACGCTATCCAACGCTTACCCTACTGTTGCATTCTCTGGAGTGGGAATAGTAATTTTTACCCATACGCTATCCAACGCTTTCCCTACTGTTGCACTCTCTGGAGTGGGAATAGTAATTTTTACCTTCCCTGTATCCAATGCTTTCCCTACTGTTGCACTCACTGGAGTTGGAATAGTAATTGTTACCCCTACGCTATCGAACACATTCCCTACTGTTGCACTTTCTGGAGTGGGAATAGTCATTTTTACTCTCCTGCTATCCAACGCTTTCCCTACTGTTGCACTTATAGGAATGGGAATGGTAATTTTGACCCCTACGCTATCCAACGCTTTGCCTACTGTTGCACTCTCTAGAGTGGGAATAGTAATTTTTACTCCTACGCTATCCATTGCTTTCTCTACTGTTGCACTCATTGGAGTGGGAATAGTAATTTTTACCCCTACGCTATCCAACATTTTCCCTACTGTTGCACTTTCTGGAGTGGGAAAAGTAATTTTTACCCTCCCGCTATCCAAAGCTTTCCCCACTGTTGCACTCACTGGAGTGGGAATAGTAATTTTTACCCCTACGCTATCCAACATTTTCCCTACTGTTGCACTCACTGGAGTGGGAATAGTAATTTTTACCTCTACGCTATCCAATGCTTACCCTACTGTTGCACTCTCTGGAGTGGGAATAGTAATTTTTACTCCTACGCTATCCAACTTTTTCCCTATTGCTGCACTTCTTGGAGTGGGAATAGTAATTTTTACCTCTACGCTATCCAACGCTTACCCTACTGTTGCATTCTCTGGAGTGGGAATAGTAATTTTTACCCATACGCTATCCAACACTTTCCCTACTATTGCACTCTCTGGAGTGGGAATAGTAATTTTTACCTTCCCGGTATCCAATGCTTTCCCTACTGTTGCACTCACTGGAGTTGGAATAGTAATTTTTACCCCTACGCCATCCAACACTTTCCCTACTGTTGCACTTTCTGGAGAGGGAATAGTAATTTTTACTCTCCTGATATCCAACGCTTTCCCTACTGTTGCACTTCTTGGAGTGGGAATAGTAATTTTTAACCCTACGCTATCCAACACTTTCCCTACTGTTGCACTCTCTGGAGTGGGAATAGTAATTTTTACCTGTACGCTATCCAACGCTTACCCCACTGTTGCATTCTGTGGAGTGGGAATAGTACTTTTGACCCCTACGCTATCCAATGCTTTCACTACTGTTGCACTCACTGGAGTGGGAATAGTAAATGTTATGCCTACGCTATCCAACGTTTTCCCTACTGTTGCACTCACTGGAGTGGGAATAGTAATTTTTACCCCTACGCTATCCATCGCTTTCTCTACTGTTGCACTCATTGGAGTGGGAATAGTAATTTCTACCCCTACTCTATCCCACGTTTTCTCTACTGTTGCACTCACTGGAGTGGGAATAGTAATTTTTACCTCTACGCTATCCAATGCTTACCCTACTGTTGCACTCTCTGGAGTGAGAAAAGTAATTTTTACTCCTACGCTATCCAACATTTTCCCTTCTGTTGCACTCTCTGGAGTGGGAATAGTAATTTTTACCTTTACGCTATCCAACGCTTACCCTACTGTTGCATTCTCTGGAGTGGGAATAGTAATTTTTACCCATACGCTATCCAATGTTTTCCCTACTGTTGCACTCTCTGGAGTGGGAATAGTAATTTTTACCTTCCCTGTATCCAATGCTTTCCCTACTGTTGCACTCACTGGAGTTGGAATAGTAATTTTTACCCCTACGCTATCGAACACATTCCCTACTGTTGCACTTTCTGGAGTGGGAATAGTAATTTTTACTCTCCTGCTATCCAACGCTTTCCCTGCTGTTGCACTTATAGGAATGGGAATGGTAATTTTGACCCCTACGCTATCCAACGCTTTGCCTACTGTTGCACTCTCTGGAGTGGGAATAGTAATTTTTACTCCTACGCTATCCATTGCTTTCTCTACTGTTGCACTCATTGGAGTGGGAATAGTAATTTTTACCCCTACGCTATCCAACATTTTCCCTACTGTTGCACTTTCTGGAGTGGGAAAAGTAATTTTTACCCTCCCGCTATCCAACGCTTTCCCCACTGTTGCACTCACTGGAGTGGGAATAGTAATTTTTACCTCTACGCTATCCAATGCTTACCCTACTGTTGCACTCTCTGGAGTAGGAATAGTAATTTTTACTCTCCTGCTATCCAACTCTTTCCCTACTGTTGCACTTATAGGAATGGTAATGGTAATTTTGACCCCTACGCTATCCAACGCTTTGCCTACTGTTGCACTCTCTGGAGTGGGAATAGTAATTTTTACTCCTACGCTATCCAACATTTTCCCTACTGTTGCACTTCTTGGAGTGGGAATAGTAATTTTGACCTCTACGCTATCCAACGCTTACCCTACTGTTGCATTCTCTGGAGTGGGAATAGTAATTTTTACCCATACGCTATCCAACACTTTCCCTACTGTTGCACTCTCTGGAGTGGGAATAGTAATTTTTACTCTCCTGCTATCCAACGCTTTCCCTACTGTTGCACTTCTTGGAGTGGGAATAGTAATTTTTACCCCTACGCTATCCAACACTTTCCCTACTGTTGCACTCTCCGGAGTGGGAATAGTAATTTTTACCCCTACGCTATCCAACGCTTACCCTACTGTTGCATTCTCTGGAGTGGGAATAGTAATTTTGACCCCTACGCTATCCAATGCTTTCCCTACTGTTGCACTCACTGGAGTGGGAATAGTAAATGCTATGCCTACGCTATCCAAAGTTTTCCCTACTGTTACACTCACTGGAGTTGGAATAGTAATTTTTACCCCTACGCTATCCAACACTTTCCCTACTGTTGCACTTTCTGGAGTGGGAATAGTAATTTTTACTCTCCTGCTATCCAACGCTTTCCCTACTGTTGCACTTCATTGAGTGGGAATAGTAATTTTTACCCCTACTCTATCCAACGCTTTCCCTACTGTTGCATTCTCTGGAGTGAGAATAGTAATTTTTACCCCTACGCTATCCAATGCTTTCCCTAGTGTTGCACTCTCTGGATTGGGAATGGTAATTTTTACCTTCCCGGTATGCAATGCTTTCCCTACTGATTCACTTACTGGAGTGGGAATAGTAAATGTTATGCCTACGCTATCCAACGTTTTCCCTACTGTTACACTCAATGGAGTTGGAATAGTAATTTTTACATCTACGCTATCCAACACTTTCCCTACTGTTGCACTTTCTGGAGTGGGAATAGTAATTTTTACCCTCCCGCTATCCAACGCTTTCCCCACTGTTGCACTCACTGGAGTGAGAATAGTAATTTTTACCCCTACGCTATCCATTGCTTTCTCTACTGATGCACTCATTGGAGTGGGAATAGTAATTTTTACTCCTACGCTATCCAACTTTTTCCCTATTGCTGCACTTCTTGGAGTGGGAATAGTAATTTTTACCTCTACGCTATCCAACGCTTACCCTACTGTTGCATTCTCTGGAGTGGGAATAGTAATTTTTACCCATACGCTATCCAACACTTTCCCTACTATTGCACTCTCTGGAGTGGGAATAGTAATTTTTACCTTCCCGGTATCCAATGCTTTCCCTACTGTTGCACTCACTGGAGTTGGAATAGTAATTTTTACCCCTACGCCATCCAACACTTTCCCTACTGTTGCACTTTCTGGAGAGGGAATAGCAATTTTTACTCTCCTGATATCCAACGCTTTCCCTACTGTTGCACTTCTTGGAGTGGGAATAGTAATTTTTACCCCTACGCTATCCAACACTTTCCCTACTGTTGCACTCTCTGGAGTGGGAATAGTAATTTTTACCTGTACGCTATCCAACGCTTACCCTACTGTTGCATTCTCTGGAGTGGGAATAGTACTTTTGACCCCTACGCTATCCAATGCTTTCACTACTGTTGCACTCACTGGAGTGGGAATAGTAAATGTTATGCCTACGCTATCCAACGTTTTCCCTACTGTTGCACTCACTGGAATGGGAATAGTCATTTTTACCCCTACGCTATCCATCGCTTTCTCTACTGTTGCACTCATTGGAGTGGGAATAGTAATTTCTACCCCTACGCTATCCCATGTTTTCTCTACTGTTGCACTCACTGGAGTGGGAATAGTAATTTTTACCTCTACGCTATCCAATGCTTACCCTACTGTTGCACTCTCTGGAGTGAGAATAGTAATTTTTACTCCTACGCTATCCAACATTTTCCCTACTGTTGCACTCTCTGGAGTGGGAATAGTAATTTTTACCTTTACGCTATCCAACGCTTACCCTACTGTTGCATTCTCTGGAGTGGGAATAGTAATTTTTACCCATACGCTATCCAACGCTTTCCCTACTGTTGCACTCTCTGGAGTGGGAATAGTAATTTTTACCTTCCCTGTATCCAATGCTTTCCCTACTGTTGCACTCACTGGAGTTGGAATAGTAATTGTTACCCCTACGCTATCGAACACATTCCCTACTGTTGCACTTTCTGGAGTGGGAATAGTCATTTTTACTCTCCTGCTATCCAACGCTTTCCCTACTGTTGCACTTATAGGAATGGGAATGGTAATTTTGACCTCTACGCTATCCAACGCTTTGCCTACTGTTGCACTCTCTGGAGTGGGAATAGTAATTTTTACTCCTACGCTATCCATTGCTTTCTCTACTGTTGCACTCATTGGAGTGGGAATAGTAATTTTTACCCCTACGCTATCCAACATTTTCCCTACTGTTGCACTTTCTGGAGTGGGAAAAGTAATTTTTACCCTCCCGCTATCCAACGCTTTCCCCACTGTTGCACTCACTGGAGTGGGAATAGTAATTTTTACCCCTACGCTATCCAACATTTTCCCTACTGTTGCACTCACTGGAGTGGGAATAGTAATTTTTACCTCTACGCTATCCAATGCTTACCCTACTGTTGCACTCTCTGGAGTGGGAATAGTAATTTTTACTCCTACGCTATCCAACTTTTTCCCTATTGCTGCACTTCTTGGAGTGGGAATAGTAATTTTTACCTCTACGCTATCCAACGCTTACCCTACTGTTGCATTCTCTGGAGTGGGAATAGTAATTTTTACCCATACGCTATCCAACACTTTCCCTACTATTGCACTCTCTGGAGTGGGAATAGTAATTTTTACCTTCCCGGTATCCAATGCTTTCCCTACTGTTGCACTCACTGGAGTTGGAATAGTAATTTTTACCCCTACGCCATCCAACACTTTCCCTACTGTTGCACTTTCTGGAGAGGGAATAGTAATTTTTACTCTCCTGATATCCAACGCTTTCCCTACTGTTGCACTTCTTGGAGTGGGAATAGTAATTTTTAACCCTACGCTATCCAACACTTTCCCTACTGTTGCACTCTCTGGAGTGGGAATAATAATTTTTACCTGTACGCTATCCAACGCTTACCCTACTGTTGCATTCTCTGGAGTGGGAACAGTACTTTTGACCCCTACGCTATCCAATGCTTTCACTACTGTTGCACTCACTGGAGTGGGAATAGTAAATGTTATGCCTACGCTATCCAACGTTTTCCCTACTGTTGCACTCACTGGAGTGGGAATAGTAATTTTTACCCCTACGCTATCCATCGCTTTCTCTACTGTTGCACTCATTGGAGTGGGAATAGTAATTTCTACCCCTACTCTATCCCACGTTTTCTCTACTGTTGCACTCACTGGAGTGGGAATAGTAATTTTTACCTCTACGCTATCCAATGCTTACCCTACTGTTGCACTCTCTGGAGTGAGAATAGTAATTTTTACTCCTACGCTATCCAACATTTTCCCTACTGTTGCACTCTCTGGAGTGAGAATAGTAATTTTTACCTTTACGCTATCCAACGCTTACCCTACTGTTGCATTCTCTGGAGTGGGAATAGTAATTTTTACCCATACGCTATGCAACGTTTTCCCTACTGTTGCACTCTCTGGAGTGGGAATAGTAATTTTTACCTTCCCTGTATCCAATGCTTTCCCTACTGTTGCACTCACTGGAGTTGGAATAGTAATTTTTACCCCTACGCTATCGAACACATTCCCTACTGTTGCACTTTCTGGAGTGGGAATAGTAATTTTTACTCTCCTGCTATCCAACGCTTTCCCTGCTGTTGCACTTATAGGAATGGGAATGGTAATTTTGACCCCTACGCTATCCAACGCTTTGCCTACTGTTGCACTCTCTGGAGTGGGAATAGTAATTTTTACTCCTACGCTATCCATTGCTTTCTCTACTGTTGCACTCATTGGAGTGGGAATAGTAATTTTTACCCCTACGCTATCCAACATTTTCCCTAGTGTTGCACTTTCTGAAGTGGGAAAAGTAATTTTTACCCTCCCGCTATCCAACGCTTTCCCCACTGTTGCGCTCACTGGAGTGGGAATAGTAATTTTTACCTCTATGCTATCCAATGCTTACCCTACTGTTGCACTCTCTGGAGTAGGAATAGTAATTTTTACTCCTACGCTATCCAACATTTTCCCTACTGTTGCACTTCTTGGAGTTGGAATAGTAATTTTTATCTTCCAGGTTTCCAATGCTTTCCCTACTGTTGCACTCACTGGAGTGGGAATAGTAAATTTTATGCCTACTCTATCCAACGTTTTCTTTACTGTTGCACTCACTGGAGTTGGAATAGTAATTTTTACCCATACGCTATCCAACGCTTTCCCTACTGTTGCACTTCTTGGAGTGGGAATAATAATTTTTACCCCTACGCTATCCAACGCTTTCCCTACTGTTGCACTCTCTGGAGTGGGAATAGTAATTTTTACCCCTACGCTACCTAATGCTTACCCTACTGTTGCATTCTCTGGAGTGGGAATAGTAATTTTTACCCCTACGCTATCCAACGCTTTCCCTACTGTTGCACTCTCTAGAGTGGGAATAGTAAGTTTTACCTTCCCGGTATCCAATGCTTTCCCTACTGTTGCACTCACTGGAGTGGGAATAGTAAATTTTATGCCTACGCTATCCAACGTTTTCCCTACTGTTGCACTCACTGGAGTTGGAATAGTAATTTTTACCCCTACGCTATCCAAAACTTTCCCTACTGTTGCACTTTCTGGAGTGGGAATAGTAATTTTTACCCTCCCGCTATCCAACGCTTTCCCCACTGTTGCATTCTCTGGAGTGGGAATAGTAATTTTTACCCATACGCTATCCAACGCTTTCCCTACTGTTGCACTCTCTGGAGTGGGAATAGTAATTTTTACCTTTCTGGTATCCAATGCTTTCCCTACTGTTGCACTCACTGGAGTTGGAATAGTAATTTTTACCCCTACGCTATCGAACACATTCCCTACTGTTGCACTTTCTGGAGTGGGAATAGTAATTTTTACTGTCCTGCTATCCAACGCTTTCCCTACTGTTGCACTTATAGGAATGGTAATGGTAATTTTGACCCCTACGCTATCCAACGCTTTGCCTACTGTTGCACTCTCTGGAGTGGGAATAGTAATTTTTACTCCTACGCTATCCATTGCTTTCTCTACTGTTGCACTCATTGGAGTGGGAATAGTAATTTTTACTCCTACGCTATCCAACATTTTCCCTACTGTTGCACTTCTTGGAGTGGGAATAGTAATTTTGACCTCTACGCTATCCAACGCTTACCCTACTGTTGCATTCTCTGGAGTGGGAATAGTAATTTTTACCCATACGCTATCCAACACTTTCCCTACTGTTGCACTCTCTGGAGTGGGAATAGTAATTTTTACCTTCCCGGTATCCAATGCTTTCCTTACTGTTGCACTCACTGGAGTTGGAATAGTAATTTTTACCCCTACGCTATCCAACACTTTCCCTACTGTTGCACTTTCTGGAGCGGGAATAGTAATTTTTACTCTCCTGCTATCCAACGCTTTCCCTACTGTTGCACTTCTTGGAGTGGGAATAGTAATTTTTACCCCTACGCTATCCAACACTTTCCCTACTGTTGCACTCTCCGGAGTGGGAATAGTAATTTTTACCCCTACGCTATCCAACGCTTACCCTACTGTTGCATTCTCTGGAGTGGGAATAGTAATTTTGACCCCTACGCTATCCAATGCTTTCCCTACTGTTGCACTCACTGGAGTGGGAATAGTAAATGCTATGCCTACGCTATCCAAAGTTTTCCCTACTGTTATACTCACTGGAGTTGGAATAGTAATTTTTACCCCTACGCTATCCAACACTTTCCCTACTGTTGCACTTTCTGGAGTGGGAATAGTAATTTTTACTCTCCTGCTATCCAACGCTTTCCCTACTGTTGCACTTCATTGAGTGGGAATAGTAATTTTTACCCCTACTCTATCCAACGCTTTCCCTACTGTTGCATTCTCTGGAGTGAGAATAGTAATTTTTACCCCTACGCTATCCAATGCTTTCCCTAGTGTTGCACTCTCTGGATTGGGAATGGTAATTTTTACCTTCCCGGTATGCAATGCTTTCCCTACTGATTCACTTACTAGAGTGGTAATAGTAAATTTTATGCCTACGCTATCCAACGTTTTCCCTACTGTTACACTCACTGGAGTTGGAATAGTAATTTTTACATCTACGCTATCCAACACTTTCCCTACTGTTGCACTTTCTGGAGTGGGAATAGTAATTTTTACCCTCCCGCTATCCAACTCTTTCCCCACTGTTGCACTCACTGGAGTGAGAATAGTAATTTTTACCCCTACGCTATCCATTGCTTTCTCTACTGATGCACTCATTGGAGCGGGAATAGTAATTTTTACCCCTACGCTATCCAACATTTTCCCTACTGTTGCACTCACTGGAGTGGGAATAGTAATTTTTACCTCTACGCTATCCAACGCTTACCCTACTGTTGCATTCTCTGGAGTGGGAATAGTAATTTTTACCCATACGCTATCCAACACTTTCCCTATATTGCACTCTCTGGAGTGGGAATAGTAATTTTTACCTTCCCGGTATCCAATGCTTTCCCTACTGTTGCTTTCACTGGAGTTGGAATAGTAATTTTTACCCCTACGCCATCCAACACTTTCCCTACTGTTGCACTTTCTGGAGAGGGAATAGTAATTTTTACTCTCCTGATATCCAACGCTTTCCCTACTGTTGCACTTCTTGGAGTGGGAATAGTAATTTTTACCCCTACGCTATCCAACACTTTCCCTACTGTTGCACTCTCTGGAGTGGGAATAGTAATTTTTACCTGTACGCTATCCAACGCTTACCCTACTGTTGCATTCTCTGAAGTGGGAATAGTACTTTTGACCCCTACGCTATCCAATGCTTTCACTACTGTTGCACTCACTGGAGTGGGAATAGTAAATGTTATGCCTACGCTATCCAACGTTTTCCCTACTGTTGCACTCACTGGAGTGGGAATAGTCATTTTTACCCCTACGCTATCCATCGCTTTCTCTACTGTTGCACTCATTGGAGTGGGAATAGTAATTTCTACCCCTACGCTATCCCACGTTTTCTCTACTGTTGCACTCACTGGAGTGGGAATAGTAATTTTTACCTCTACGCTATCCAATGCTTACCCTACTGTTGCACTCTCTGGAGTGAGAATAGTAATTTTTACTCCTACGCTATCCAACATTTTCCCTACTGTTGCACTCTCTGGAGTGGGAATAGTAATTTTTACCTTTACGCTATCCAACGCTTACCCTACTGTTGCCTTCTCTGGAGTGGGAATAGTAAATTTTTACCCATACGCTATCCAACGCTTTCCCTACTGTTGCACTCTCTGGAGTGGGAATAGTAATTTTTACCTTCCCTGTATCCAATGCTTTCCCTACTGTTGCACTCACTGGAGTTGGAATAGTAATTGTTACCCCTACGCTATCAAACACATTCCCTACTGTTGCACTTTCTGGAGTGGGAATAGTCATTTTTACTCTCCTGCTATCCAACGCTTTCCCTACTGTTGCACTTATAGGAATGGGAATGGTAATTTTGACCCCTACGCTATCCAACGCTTTGCCTACTGTTGCACTCTCTGGAGTGGGAATAGTAATTTTTACTCCTACGCTATCCATTGCTTTCTCTACTGTTGCACTCATTGGAGTGGGAATAGTAAATTTTACCCCTACGCTATCTAACATTTTCCCTACTGTTGCACTTTCTGGAGTGGGAAAAGTAATTTGTACCCTCCCGCTATCCAACGCTTTCCCCACTGTTGCACTCACTGGAGTGGGAATAGTAATTTTTACCCCTACGCTATCCAACATTTTCCCTACTGTTGCACTCACTGGAGTGGGAATAGTTATTTTTACCTCTACGCTATCCAATGCTTACCCTACTGTTGCACTCTCTGGAGTGGGAATAGTAATTTTTACTCCTACGCTATCCAACTTTTTCCCTATTGCTGCACTTCTTGGAGTGGGAATAGTAATTTTTACCTCTACGCTATCCAACGCTTACCCTACTGTTGCATTCTCTGGAATGGGAATAGTAATTTTTACCCATACGCTATCCAACACTTTCCCTACTATTGCACTCTCTGGAGTGGGAATAGTAATTTTTACCTTCCCGGTATCCAATGCTTTCCCTACTGTTGCACTCACTGGAGTTGGAATAGTAATTTTTACCCCTACGCCATCCAACACTTTCCCTACTGTTGCACTTTCTGGAGAGGGAATAGTAATTTTTACTCTCCTAATATCCAACGCTTTCCCTACTGTTGCACTTCTTGGAGTGGGAATAGTAATTTTTAACCCTACGCTATCCAACACTTTCCCTACTGTTGCACTCTCTGGAGTGGGAATATTAATTTTTACCTGTACGCTATCCAACGCTTACCCTACTGTTGCATTCTCTGGAGTGAGAATAGTACTTTTGACCCCTACGCTATCCAATGCTTTCACTACTGTTGCACTCACTGGAGTGGGAATAGTAATTTTTACCTCTACGCTATCCAATGCTTACCCTACTGTTGCACTCTCTGGAGTGAGAATAGTAATTTTTACTCCTACGCTATCCAACATTTTCTCTACTGTTGCACTCACTGGAGTGGGAATAGTAATTTTTACCTCTACGCTATCCAATGCTTATCCTACTGTTGCACTCTCTGGAGTGAGAATAGTAATTTTTACTCCTACGCTATCCAACATTTTCCCTACTGTTGCACTCTCTGGAGTGGGAATAGTAATTTTTACCTTTACGCTATCCAACGCTTACCCTACTGTTGCATTCTCTGGAGTGGGAATAGTAATTTTTACCCATACGCTATCCAACGTTTTCCCTACTGTTGCACTCTCTGGAGTGGGAATAGTAATTTTTACCTTCCCTGTATCCAATGCTTTCCCTACTGTTGCACTCACTGGAGTTGGAATAGTAATTTTTACCCCTACGCTATCGAACACATTCCCTACTGTTGCACTTTCTGGAGTGGGAATAGTAATTTTTACTCTCCTGCTATCCAACGCTTTCCCTGCTGTTGCACTTATAGGAATGGGAATGGTAATTTTGACCCCTACGCTATCCAACGCTTTGCCTACTGTTGCACTCTCTGGAGTGGGAATAGTAATTTTTACTCCTACGCTATCCATTGCTTTCTCTACTGTTGCACTCATTGGAGTGGGAATAGTAATTTTTACCCCTACGCTATCCAACATTTTCCCTACTGTTGCACTTTCTGGAGTGGGAAAAGTAATTTTTACCCTCCCGCTATCCAACGCTTTCCCCACTGTTGCACTCACTGGAGTGGGAATAGTAATTTTTACCTCTACGCTATCCAATGCTTACCCTACTGTTGCACTCTCTGGAGTAGGAATAGTAATTTTTACTCCTACGCTATCCAACATTTTCCCTACTGTTGCACTTCTTGGAGTTGGAATAGTAATTTTTATCTTCCAGGTATCCAATGCTTTCCCTACTGTTGCACTCACTGGAGTGGGAATAGTAAATTTTATGCCAACTCTATCCAACGTTTTCTTTACTGTTGCACTCACTGGAGTTGAAATAGTAATTTTTACCCATACGCTATCCAACGCTTTCCCTACTGTTGCACTTCTTGGAGTGGGAATAATAATTTTTACCCCTACGCTATCCAACACTTTCCCTACTGTTGCACTCTCTGGAGTGGGAATAGTAATTTTTACCCCTACGCTACCTAACGCTTACCCTACTGTTGCATTCTCTGGAGTGGGAATAGTAATTTTTACCCCTACGCTATCCAACGCTTTCCCTACTGTTGCACTCTCTGGAGTGGGAATAGTAAGTTTTACCTTCCCGGTATCCAATGCTTTCCCTACTGTTGCACTCACTGGAGTGGGAATAGTAAATTTTATGCCTACGCTATCCAACGTTTTCCCTACTGTTGCACTTATAGGAATGGTAATGGTAATTTTGACCCCTACGCTATCCAACGCTTTGCCTACTGTTGCACTCTCTGGAGTGGGAATAGTAATTTTTACTCCTACGCTATCCATTGCTTTCTCTACTGTTGCACTCATTGGAGTGGGAATAGTAATTTTTACTCCTACGCTATCCAACATTTTCCCTACTGTTGCACTTCTTGGAGTGGGAATAGTAATTTTGACCTCTACGCTATCCAACGCTTACCCTACTGTTGCATTCTCTGGAGTGGGAATAGTAATTTTTACCCATACGCTATCCAACACTTTCCCTACTGTTGCACTCTCTGGAGTGGGAATAGTAATTTTTACCTTCCCGGTATCCAATGCTTTCCTTACTGTTGCACTCACTGGAGTTGGAATAGTAATTTTTACCCCTACGCTATCCAACACTTTCCCTACTGTTGCACTTTCTGGAGCGGGAATAGTAATTTTTACTCTCCTGCTATCCAACGCTTTCCCTACTGTTGCACTTCTTGGAGTGGGAATAGTAATTTTTACCCCTACGCTATCCAACACTTTCCCTACTGTTGCACTCTCCGGAGTGGGAATAGTAATTTTTACCCCTACGCTATCCAACGCTTACCCTACTGTTGCATTCTCTGGAGTGGGAATAGTAATTTTGACCCCTACGCTATCCAATGCTTTCCCTACTGTTGCACTCACTGGAGTGGGAATAGTAAATGCTATGCCTACGCTATCCAAAGTTTTCCCTACTGTTACACTCACTGGAGTTGGAATAGTAATTTTTACCCCTACGCTATCCAACACTTTCCCTACTGTTGCACTTTCTGGAGTGGGAATAGTAATTTTTACTCTCCTGCTATCCAACGCTTTCCCTACTGTTGCACTTCATTGAGTGGGAATAGTAATTTTTACCCCTACTCTATCCAACGCTTTCCCTACTGTTGCATTCTCTGGAGTGAGAATAGTAATTTTTACCCCTACGCTATCCAATGCTTTCCCTAGTGTTGCACTCTCTGGATTGGGAATGGTAATTTTTACCTTCCCGGTATGCAATGCTTTCCCTACTGATTCACTTACTAGAGTGGGAATAGTAAATTTTATGCCTACGCTATCCAACGTTTTCCCTACTGTTACACTCACTGGAGTTGGAATAGTAATTTTTACATCTACGCTATCCAACACTTTCCCTACTGTTGCACTTTCTGGAGTGGGAATAGTAATTTTTACCCTCCCGCTATCCAACGCTTTCCCCACTGTTGCACTCACTGGAGTGAGAATAGTAATTTTTACCCCTACGCTATCCATTGCTTTCTCTACTGATGCACTCATTGGAGCGGGAATAGTAATTTTTACCCCTACGCTATCCAACATTTTCCCTACTGTTGCACTCACTGGAGTGGGAATAGTAATTTTTACCTCTACGCTATCCAACGCTTACCCTACTGTTGCATTCTCTGGAGTGGGAATAGTAATTTTTACCCATACGCTATCCAACACTTTCCCTACTATTGCACTCTCTGGAGTGGGAATAGTAATTTTTACCTTCCCGGTATCCAATGCTTTCCCTACTGTTGCTTTCACTGGAGTTGGAATAGTAATTTTTACCCCTACGCCATCCAACACTTTCCCTACTGTTGCACTTTCTGGAGAGGGAATAGTAATTTTTACTCTCCTGATATCCAACGCTTTCCCTACTGTTGCACTTCTTGGAGTGGGAATAGTAATTTTTACCCCTACGCTATCCAACACTTTCCCTACTGTTGCACTCTCTGGAGTGGGAATAGTAATTTTTACCTGTACGCTATCCAACGCTTACCCTACTGTTGCATTCTCTGGAGTGGGAATAGTACTTTTGACCCCTACGCTATCCAATGCTTTCACTACTGTTGCACTCACTGGAGTGGGAATAGTAAATGTTATGCCTACGCTATCCAACGTTTTCCCTACTGTTGCACTCACTGGAGTGGGAATAGTCATTTTTACCCCTACGCTATCCATCGCTTTCTCTACTGTTGCACTCATTGGAGTGGGAATAGTAATTTCTACCCCTACGCTATCCCACGTTTTCTCTACTGTTGCACTCACTGGAGTGGGAATAGTAATTTTTACCTCTACGCTATCCAATGCTTACCCTACTGTTGCACTCTCTGGAGTGAGAATAGTAATTTTTACTCCTACGCTATCCAACATTTTCCCTACTGTTGCACTCTCTGGAGTGGGAATAGTAATTTTTACCTTTACGCTATCCAACGCTTACCCTACTGTTGCCTTCTCTGGAGTGGGAATAGTAAATTTTTACCCATACGCTATCCAACGCTTTCCCTACTGTTGCACTCTCTGGAGTGGGAATAGTAATTTTTACCTTCCCTGTATCCAATGCTTTCCCTACTGTTGCACTCACTGGAGTTGGAATAGTAATTGTTACCCCTACGCTATCAAACACATTCCCTACTGTTGCACTTTCTGGAGTGGGAATAGTCATTTTTACTCTCCTGCTATCCAACGCTTTCCCTACTGTTGCACTTATAGGAATGGGAATGGTAATTTTGACCCCTACGCTATCCAACGCTTTGCCTACTGTTGCACTCTCTGGAGTGGGAATAGTAATTTTTACTCCTACGCTATCCATTGCTTTCTCTACTGTTGCACTCATTGGAGTGGGAATAGTAAATTTTACCCCTACGCTATCTAACATTTTCCCTACTGTTGCACTTTCTGGAGTGGGAAAAGTAATTTTTACCCTCCCGCTATCCAACGCTTTCCCCACTGTTGCACTCACTGGAGTGGGAATAGTAATTTTTACCCCTACGCTATCCAACATTTTCCCTACTGTTGCACTCACTGGAGTGGGAATAGTTATTTTTACCTCTACGCTATCCAATGCTTACCCTACTGTTGCACTCTCTGGAGTGGGAATAGTAATTTTTACTCCTACGCTATCCAACTTTTTCCCTATTGCTGCACTTCTTGGAGTGGGAATAGTAATTTTTACCTCTACGCTATCCAACGCTTACCCTACTGTTGCATTCTCTGGAATGGGAATAGTAATTTTTACCCATACGCTATCCAACACTTTCCCTACTATTGCACTCTCTGGAGTGGGAATAGTAATTTTTACCTTCCCGGTATCCAATGCTTTCCCTACTGTTGCACTCACTGGAGTTGGAATAGTAATTTTTACCCCTACGCCATCCAACACTTTCCCTACTGTTGCACTTTCTGGAGAGGGAATAGTAATTTTTACTCTCCTAATATCCAACGCTTTCCCTACTGTTGCACTTCTTGGAGTGGGAATAGTAATTTTTAACCCTACGCTATCCAACACTTTCCCTACTGTTGCACTCTCTGGAGTGGGAATATTAATTTTTACCTGTACGCTATCCAACGCTTACCCTACTGTTGCATTCTCTGGAGTGAGAATAGTACTTTTGACCCCTACGCTATCCAATGCTTTCACTACTGTTGCACTCACTGGAGTGGGAATAGTAATTTTTACCTCTACGCTATCCAATGCTTACCCTACTGTTGCACTCTCTGGAGTGAGAATAGTAATTTTTACTCCTACGCTATCCAACATTTTCTCTACTGTTGCACTCACTGGAGTGGGAATAGTAATTTTTACCTCTACGCTATCCAACATTTTCCCTACTGTTGCACTCTCTGGAGTGGGAATAGTAATTTTTACCTTTATGCTATCCAACGCTTACCCTACTGTTGCATTCTCTGGAGTGGGAATAGTAATTTTTACCCATACGCTATCCAACGTTTTCCCTACTGTTGCACTCTCTGGAGTGGGAATAGTAATTTTTACCTTCCCTGTATCCAATGCTTTCCCTACTGTTGCACTCACTGGAGTTGGAATAGTAATTTTTACCCCTACGCTATCGAACACATTCCCTACTGTTGCACTTTCTGGAGTGGGAATAGTAATTTTTACTCTCCTGCTATCCAACGCTTTCCCTGCTGTTGCACTTATAGGAATGGGAATGGTAATTTTGACCCCTACGCTATCCAACGCTTTGCCTACTGTTGCACTCTCTGGAGTGGGAATAGTAATTTTTACTCCTACGCTATCCATTGCTTTCTCTACTGTTGCACTCATTGGAGTGGGAATAGTAATTTTTACCCCTACGCTATCCAACATTTTCCCTACTGTTGCACTTTCTGGAGTGGGAAAAGTAATGTTTACCCTCCCGCTATCCAACGCTTTCCCCACTGTTGCACTCACTGGAGTGGGAATAGTAATTTTTACCTCTACGCTATCCAATGCTTACCCTACTGTTGCACTCTCTGGAGTAGGAATAGTAATTTTTACTCCTACGCTATCCAACATTTTCACTACTGTTGCACTTCTTGGAGTTGGAATAGTAATTTTTATCTTCCAGGTATCCAATGCTTTCCCTACTGTTGCACTCACTGGAGTGGGAATAGTAAATTTTATGCCTACTCTATCCAACGTTTTCTTTACTGTTGCACTCACTGGAGTTGAAATAGTAATTTTTACCCATACGCTATCCAACGCTTTCCCTACTGTTGCACTTCTTGGAGTGGGAATAATAATTTTTACCCCTACGCTATCCAACACTTTCCCTACTGTTGCACTCTCTGGAGTGGGAATAGTAATTTTTACCCCTACGCTACCTAACGCTTACCCTACTGTTGCATTCTCTGGAGTGGGAATAGTAATTTTTACCCCTACGCTATCCAACGCTTTCCCTACTGTTGCACTCTCTGGAGTGGGAATAGTAAGTTTTACCTTCCCGGTATCCAATGCTTTCCCTACTGTTGCACTCACTGGAGTGGGAATAGTAAATTTTATGCCTACGCTATCCAACGTTTTCCCTACTGTTGCACTCACTGGAGTTGGAATAGTAATTTTTACCCCTACGCTATCCAAAACTTTCCCTACTGTTGCACTTTCTGGAGTGGGAATAGTAATTTTTACCCTCCCGCTATCCAATGCTTTCCCCACTGTTGCATTCTCTGGAGTGGGAATAGTAATTTTTACCCATACGCTATCCAACGCTTTCCCTACTGTTGCACTCTCTGGAGTGGGAATAGTAATTTTTACCTTTCTGGTATCCAATGCTTTCCCTACTGTTGCACTCACTGGAGTTGGAATAGTAATTTTTACCCCTACGCTATCGAACACATTCCCTACTGTTGCACTTTCTGGAGTGGGAATAGTAATTTTTACTGTCCTGGAATCCAACGCTTTCCCTACTGTTGCACTTATAGGAATGGGAATAGTAATTTTGACCCCTACGCTATCCAACGCTTTGCCTACTGTTGCACTCTCTGGAGTGGGAATAGTAATTTTTACTCCTACGCTATCCATTGCTTTCTCTACTGTTGCACTCATTGGAGTGGGAATAGTAATTTTTACCCCTACGCTATCCAACATTTTCCCTACTGTTGCATTCTCTGGAGTGGGAATAGTAATTGTTACCCGTACGCAATCCAACGCTTTCCCTAGTGTTGCACTCTCTGGAGTGGGAATAGTAATTTTCACCTTCCCGGTATGCAATGCTTTCCCTACTGTTGCACTCACTGGAGTGGGAATAGTAAATGTTATGCCTGCGCTATCCAACGTTTTCCCTACCGTTGCACTCACTGGAGTTGGAATAGTAATTTTTACCCCTACGCTATCCAACACTTTCCCTACTGTTGCACTTTCTGGAGGGGGAATAGTAATTTTTACCCTCCCGCTATCCAACGCTTTCCCCACTGTTGCACTCACTGGAGTGGGAATAGTAATTTTTACCCCTACGCTATCCATTGCTTTCCCTACTGATGCACTCATTGGAGTGGGAATAGTAATTTTTACCCCTACGCTATCCAACATTTTCCCTACTGTTGCACTCACTGGAGTGGGAATAGTAATTTTTACCTCTACGCTATCCAATGCTTACCCTACTGTTGCACTCTCTGGAGTGGGAATAGTAATTTTTACTCCTACGCTATCCAACATTTTCCCTACTGTTGCACTTCTTGGAGTGGGAATAGTAATTTTGACCTCTACGCTATCCAACGCTTACCCTACTGATGCATTCTCTGGAGTTGGAATAGTAATTTTTACCCATACGCTATCCAACACTTTCCCTACTGTTGCACTCTCTGGAGTGGGAATAGTAATTTTTACCTTCCCGGTATCCAATGCTTTCCCTACTGTTGCACTCACTGGAGTTGGAATAGTAATTTTTACCCCTACGCTATCCAACACTTTCCCTACTGTTGCACTTTCTGGAGTGGGAATAGTAATTTTTACTCTCCCGCTATCCAACGCTTTCCCTACTGTTGCACTTCTTGGAGTGGGAATAGTAATTTTTACCCCTATGCTATCCAACACTTTCCCTACTGTTGCACTCTCCGGAGTGGGAATAGTAATTTTTACCCCTACGCTATCCAACGCTTACCCTACTGTTGCATTCTCTGGAGTGGGAATAGTAATTTTGACCCCTACGCTATCCAATGCTTTCCCTACTGTTACACTCAATGGAGTTGGAATAGTAATTTTTACCCCTACGCTATCCAACACTTTCCCTACTGTTGCACTTTCTGGAGTGGGAATAGTAATTTTTACTCTCCTGCTATCCAACGCTTTCCCTACTGTTGCACTTCATGGAGTGGGAATAGTAATTTTTACCCTTACTCTATCCAACGCTTTCCCTACTGTTGCATTCTCTGGAGTGAGAATAGTAATTTTTACCCCTACGCTATTCAATGCTTTCCCTAGTGTTGCACTCTCTGGATTGGGAATGGTAATTTTTACCTTCCCGGTATGCAATGCTTTCCCTACTGTTTCACTTACTGGAGTGGGAATAGTAAATTTTATGCCTACGCTATCCAACGTTTTCCCTACTGTTACACTCACTGGAGTTGGAATAGTAATTTTTACCCCTACGCTATCCAATACTTTCCCTACTGTTGCACTTTCTGGAGAGGGAATAGTAATTTTTACCCTCCCGCTATCCAACGCTTTCCCCACTGTTGCACTCACTGGAGTGGGAATAGTAATTTTTACCCCTACGCTATCCATTGCTTTCTCTACTGATGCACTCATTGGAGTGGGAATAGTAATTTTTACCCCTACGCTATCCAACATTTTCCCTACTGTTGCACTCACTGGAGTGGGAATAGTAATTTTTACCTCTACGCTATCCAATGCCTACCCTACTGTTGCACTGTCTGGAGTGAGAATAGTAATTTTTACTCCTACGCTATCCAACATTTTCCCTACTGTTGCACTCTCTGGAGTGGGAATAGTAATTTTTACCTTTACGCTATCCAACGCTTACCCTACTGTTGCATTCTCTGGAGTGTGAATAGTAATTTTTACCCATACGCTATCCAACGCTTTCCCTACTGTTGCACTCTCTGGAGTGGGAATAGTAATTTTTACCTTCCCGGTATCCAATGCTTTCCCTACTGTTGCACTCACTGGAGTTGGAATAGTAATTTTTACCCCTACGCTATCGAACACATTCCCTACTGTTGCACTTTCTGGAGTGGGAATAGTAATTTTTACTCTCCTGCTATCCAACGCTTTCCCTACTGTTGCACTTATAGGAATGGGAATTGTAATTTTGACCCCTACGCTATCCAACGCTTTGCCTACTGTTGCACTCTCTGGAGTGGGAATAGTAATTTTTACTCCTACGCTATCCATTGCTTTCTCTACTGTTGCACTCATTGGAGTGGAAATAGTAATTTTTACCCCTACGCTATCCAACATTTTCCCTACTGTTGCACTTTCTGGAGTGGGAAAAGTAATTTTTACCCTCCCGCTATCCAACGCTTTCCCCACTGTTGCACTCACTGGAGTGGGAATAGTAATTTTTACCCCTACGCTATCCATCATTTTCCCTACTGTTGCACTCACTGGAGTGGGAATAGTAAGTTTTTACCTCTACGCTATCCAATGCTTACCCTACTGTTGCACTCTCTGGAGTGGGAATAGTAATTTTTACTCCTACGCTATCCAACATTTTCCCTTCTGTTGCACTTCTTGGAGTTGGAATAGTAATTTTTATCTCTACGCTATCCAAAGCTTACCCTACTGTTGAATTCTCTGGAGTGGGAATAGTAATTTTTACCCATACGCTATCGAACACTTTCCCTACTGTTTCACTCTCTGGAGTAGGAATAGTAATTTTTACCTTCCCGGTATCCAATGCTTTCCCTACTGTTGCACTCACTGGAGTGGGAATAGTAAATTTTATGCCTACGCTATGCAACGTTTTCTTTACTGTTGCACTCACTGGAGTTGGAATAGTAATTTTTACCCATACGCTATCCAACGCTTTCCCTACTGTTGCACTTCTCGGAGTGGGAATAATAATTTTTACCCCTACGCTATCCAACGCTTTCCCTACTGTTGCACTCTCTGGAGTGGGAATAGTAATTTTTACCCCTACGCTACCCAACGCTTACCCTACTGTTGCATTCTCTGGAGTGGGAATAGTACTTTTTACCCCTACGCTATCCAACACTTTCCCTACTGTTGCACTCTCTGGAGTGGGAATAGTAAGTTTTACCTTCACGGTATCCAATGCTTTCCCTACTGTTGCACTCACTGGAGTGGGAATAGTAAATTTTATGCCTACGCTATCCAACGTTTTCCCTACTGTTGCACTCACTGGAGTTGGAATAGTAATTTTTACCCCTACGCTATCCAAAACTTTCCCTACTGTTGCACTCTCTGGAGTGGGAATAGTAAGTTTTACCTTCACGGTATCCAATGCTTTCCCTACTGTTGCACTCACTGGAGTGGGAATAGTAAATTTTATGCCTACGCTATCCAACGTTTTCCCTACTGTTGCACTCACTGGAGTTGGAATAGTAATTTTTACCCCTACGCTATCCAAAACTTTCCCTACTGTTGCACTTTCTGGAGTGGGAATAGTAATTGTTACCCTCCCGCTATCCAACGCTTTCCCCACTGTTGCATTCTCTGGTGTGGGAATAGTAATTTTTACCCATACGCTATCCAACGCTTTCCCTACTGTTGCACTCTCTGGAGTGGGAATAGTAATTTTTACCTTCCTGGTATCCAATGCTTTCCCTACTCTTGCACTCACTGGAGTTGGAATAGTAATTTTTACCCCTACGCTATCGAACACATTCCCTACTGTTGCACTTTCTGGAGTGGGAATAGTAATTTTTACTCTCCTGCTATCCAACGCTTTCCCTACTGTTGCACTTATAGGAATGGTAATGGTAATTTTGACCCCTACGCTATCCAACGCTTTGCCTACTGTTGCACTCTCTGGAGTGGGAATAGTAATTTTTACTCCTACGCTATCCATTGCTTTCTCTACTGTTGCACTCATTGGAGTGGGAATAGTAATTTTTACCCCTACGCTATCCAACATTTTCCCTACAGTTGCACTTTCTGGAGTGGGAAAAGTAATTTTTACCCTCCCGCTATCCAACGCTTTCCCCACTGTTGCACTCACTGGAGTAGGAATAGTAATTTTTACCCCTACGCTATCCATTGCTTTCTCTACTGTTGCACTCATTGGAGTGGGAATAGTAATTTTTACTCTCCTGCTATCCAACGCTTTCCCTACTGTTGCACTCACTGGAGTGGGAATAGTAAATTTTATGCCTACGCTATCCAACGTTTTCCCTACTGTTGCACTCACTGGAGTTGGAATAGTAATTTTTACCCCTACGCTATCCAAAACTTTCCCTACTGTTGCACTTTCTGGAGTGGGAATAGTAATTTTTACCCTCCCGCTATCCAACGCTTTCCCCACTGTTGCACTCACTGGAGTGGGAATAGTAATTTTTACCCCTACGCTATCCATTGCTTTCTCTACTGTTGCACTCATTGGAGTGGGAATAGTAAGATCTACCCCTACGCTATCTAACGTTTTCCCTACGGTTGCACTCACTGGAGTGGGAATAGTAATTTTTACCTCTACCCTATCCAATGCTTACCCTACTGTTGCACTCTCTGGAGTGGGAATAGTAATTTTTACTCCTACGCTATCCAACATTTTCCCTACTGTTGCACTCTCTGGAGTGGGAATAGTAATTTTTACCTCTACGCTATCCAAAGCTTACCCTACAGTTGCATTCTCTAGAGTGGGAATAGTAATTTTTACCCATACGCTATCCAACGCTTACCCTACTGTTGTACTCTCTGGAGTGGGAATAGTCATTTTTACCTTCCCGGTGTCCAATGCTTTCCCTACTGTTGCACTCACTGGAGTGGGAATAGTACATTTTATGCCTACGCTATCCAACGTTTTCTCTACTGTTGCACTCACTGGAGTTGGAATAGTAATTTTTACCCCCACGCTATCCAACACATTCCCTACTGTTGCACTTTCTGGAGTGGGAATAGTAATTTTTACTCTCCTGCTATCCAACGCTTTCCCTACTGTTGCACTTATTGGAGTGGGAATAGTAATTTTTACCCCTACGCTATCCAACGCTTTCCCTACTGTTGCACTCTCTGGAGTGGGAATAGTCATTTTTACCCCTACGCTATCCATCGCTTTCCTTACTGTTGCACTCACTGGCGTGGGAATAGTCACTTTTACCCCTATGCTATCCAATGCTTACCCTACTGTTGCACTCTCTGGATGGGAATAGTAATTTTTACTCCTACGCTATCCAACATTTTCCCTACTGTTGCACTTCTTGGAGTTGGAATAGTAATTTTTATCTCTACGCTATCCAACGCTTACCCTACTGTTGAATTCTCTGGAGTGGGAATAGTAATTTTTACCCATACGCTATCGAACACTTTCCCTACTGTTGCACTCTCTGGAGTAGGAATAGTAATTTTTACCTTCCCGGTATCCAATGCTTTCCCTACTGTTGCACTCACTGGAATGGGAATAGTAAATGTTATGCCTACGCTATGCAACGTTTTCTTTAGTGTTGCACTCACTGGAGTTGGAATAGTAATTTTTACCCCTATGCTATCCAACACTTTCCCTACTGTTGCACTTTCTGGAGTGGGAATAGTAATTTTTACTCTCCTGCTATCCAACGCTTTCCCCACTGTTGCACTCACTGGAGTGGGAATAGTAATTTTTACCCCTACGCTATCCATCACTTTCTCTACTGTTGCACTCATTGGAGTGGGAATAGTAATTTCTACCCCTACGCTATCCCACGTTTTCTCTACTGTTGCACTCACTGGAGTGGGAATAGTAATTTTTACCTCTATGCTATCCAATGCTTACCCTACTGTTGCACTCTCTGGAGTGAGAATAGTAATTTTTACTCCTACGCTATCCAACATTTTCCCTACTGTTGCACTCTCTGGAGTGGGAATAGTAATTTTTACCTTTACGCTATCTAACGCTTACCCTACTGTTGCATTCTCTGGAGTGGGAATAGTAATTTTTACCCATACGCTATCCAACGCTTTCCCTACTGTTGCACTCTCTGGAGTGGGAATAGTAATTTTTACCTTCCCGGTATCCAATGATTTCCCTACTGTTGCACTCACTGGAGTTGGAATAGTAATTTTTACCCCTACACTATCGAACACATTCCCTATTATTGCACTTTCTGGAGTGGGAATAGTAATTTTTACTCTCCTGCTATCCAACGCTTTCCCTACTGTTGCACTTATAGGAATGGGAATGGTAATTTTGACCCCTACGCTATCCAACGCTTTGCCTACTGTTGCACTCTCTGGAGTGGGAATAGTAATTTTTACTCCTACGCTATCCATTGCTTTCTCTACTGTTGCACTCATTGGAGTGGGAATAGTAATTTTTACCCCTACGCTATCCAACATTTTCCCTACTGTTGCACTTTCTGGAGTGGGAAAAGTAATTTTTACCCTCCCGCTATCCAACACTTTCCCCACTGTTGCACTCACTGGAGTGGGAATAGTAATTTTTACCCCTACGCTATCCATTGCTTTCTCTACTGTTGCACTCATTGGAGTGGGAATAGTAATTTTTACCCCTACGCTGTCCATCATTTTCCCTACTGTTGCACTCACTGGAGTGGGAATAGTAATTTTTACCTCTACGCTATCCAATGCTTACCCTACTGTTGCACTCTCTGGAGTGGGAATAGTAATTTTTACTCCTACGCTATCCAACATTTTCCCTACTGTTGCACTTCTTGGAGTTGGAATAGTAATTTTTATCTCTACGCTATCCAAAGTTTACCCTACTGTTGAATTCGCTGGAGTGGGAATAGTAATTTTTACCCATACGCTATCGAACACTTTCCCTACTGTTGCACTCTCTGGAGTAGGAATAGTAATTTTTACCTTCCCGGTATCCAATGCTTTCCCTACTGTTGCACTCACTGGAGTTGGAATAGTAATTTTTACCCATACGCTATCCAACGCTTTCCCTACTGTTGCACTTCTTGGAGTGGGAATAATAATTTTTACCCCTACGCTATCCAACGCTTTCCCTACTGTTGCACTCTCTGGAGTGGGAATAGTAATTTTTACCCCTACGCTACCCAACGCTTACCCTACTGTTGCATTCTCTGGAGTGGGAATAGTAATGTTTACCCCTACGCTATCCAACGCTTTCCCTACTGTTGCACTCTCTGGAGTGGGAACAGTAAGTTTTACCTTCCCGGTATCCAATGCTTTCCCTACTGTTGCACTCACTGGAGTGGGAATAGTAAATGTTATGCCTACGCTATCCAACGTTTTCCCTACTGTTGCACTCACTGGAGTTGGAATAGTAATTTTTACCCCTACGCTATCCAAAACTTTCCCTACTGTTGCACTTTCTGGAGTGGGAATAGTAATTTTTACCCTCCCGCTATCCAACGCTTTCCCCACTGTTGCATTCTCTGGAGTGGGAATAGTAATTTTTACCCATACGCTATCCAACGCTTTCCCTACTGTTGCACTCTCTGGAGTGGGAATAGTAATTTTTACCTTCCTGGTATCCAATGCTTTCCCTACTGTTGCACTCACTGGAGTTGGAATAGTAATTGTTATCCCTACGCTATCGAACACATTCCCTACTGTTGCACTTTCTGGAGTGGGAATAGTAATTTTTACTCTCCTGCTATCCAACGCTTTCCCTACTGTTGCACTTATAGGAATGGGAATGGTAATTTTGACCCCTACGCTATCCAACGCTTTGCCTACTGTTGCACTCTCTGGAGTGGGAATAGTAATTTTTACTCCTACGCTATCCATTGCTTTCTCTACTGTTGCACTCATTGGAGTGGGAATAGTAATTTTTACCCCTACGCTATCCAACATTTTCCCTACTGTTGCACTTTCTGGAGTGGGAAAAGTAATTTTTACCCTCCCGCTATCCAACGCTTTCCCCACTGTTGCACTCACTGGAGTGGGAATAGTAAATTTTACCCCTGCGCTATCCATTGCTTTCTCTACTGTTGCACTCATTGGAGTGGGAATAGTAATTTTTACCCCTACGCTATCCATCATTTTCCCTACTGTTGCACTCACTGGAGTGGGAATAGTAATTTTTACCTCTACGCTATCCAATGCTTACCCTACTGTTGCACTCTCTGGAGTGGGAATAGTAATTTTTACTCCTACGCTATCCAACATTTTCCCTAGTGTTGCACTTCTTGGAGTTGGAATAGTAATTTTTATCTCTACGCTATCCAACGCTTACCCTACTGTTGAATTATCTGGAGTGGGAATAGTCATTTTTACCCATACGCTATCGAACACTTTCCCTACTGTTGCACTCTCTGGAGTAGGAATAGTAATTTTTACCTTCCCGGTATCCAATGCTTTCCCTACTGTTGCACTCACTGGAATGGGAATAGTAAATGTTATGCCTACGCTATGCAACGTTTTCTTTACTGTTGCACTCACTGGAGTTGGAATAGTAATTTTTACCCCTACGCTATCCAACACTTTCCTTACTGTTGCACTTTCTGGAGTGGGAATAGTAATTTTTACTCTCCTGCTATCCAACGCTTTCCCTACTGTTGCACTTCTTGGAGTGGGAATAATAATTTTTACCCCTACGCTATCCAACGCTTTCCCTACTGTTGCACTCTCCGGAGTGGGAATAGTAATTTTTACCCCTACGCTACCCAACGCTTACCCTACTGTTGCATTCTCGGGAGTGGGAGTAGTAATTTTTACCCCTACGCTATCCAACGCTTTCCCTACTGTTGCACTCTCTGGAGTGGGAATAGTAAGTTTTACCTTCCCGGTATCCAATGCTTTCCCTACTGTTGCACTCACTGGAGTGGGAATAGTAAATTTTATGCCTACGCTATCCAACGTTTTCCCTACTGTTGCACTCACTGGAGTTGGAATAGTAATTTTTACCCCTACGCTATCCAAAACTTTCCCTACTGTTGCACTTTCTGGAGTGGGAATAGTAATTTTTACCCTCCCGCTATCCAACGCTTTCCCCACTGTTGCACTCATTGGAGTGGGAATAGTAAGATCTACCCCTACGCTATCTAACGTTTTCCCTACGGTTGCACTCACTGGAGTGGGAATAGTAATTTTTACCTCTACCCTATCCAATGCTTACCCTACTGTTGCACTCTCTGGAGTGGGAATAGTAATTTTTACTCCTACGCTATCCAACATTTTCCCTACTGTTGCACTCTCTGGAGTGGGAATAGTAATTTTTACCTCTA
This sequence comes from Lissotriton vulgaris, assembly GCF_964263255.1. Lineage (NCBI taxonomy): Eukaryota > Metazoa > Chordata > Amphibia > Caudata > Salamandridae > Lissotriton > Lissotriton vulgaris. The sequence goes on from NW_028250079.1 coordinate 75,640, forward strand.
CGCTATCCAAAGCTTACCCTACAGTTGCATTCTCTAGAGTGGGAATAGTAATTTTTACCCATACGCTATCCAACGCTTACCCTACTGTTGTACTCTCTGGAGTGGGAATAGTCATTTTTACCTTCCCGGTGTCCAATGCTTTCCCTACTGTTGCACTCACTGGAGTGGGAATAGTACATTTTATGCCTACGCTATCCAACGTTTTCTCTACTGTTGCACTCACTGGAGTTGGAATAGTAATTTTCCCCCCACGCTATCCAACACATTCCCTACTGTTGCACTTTCTGGAGTGGGAATAGTAATTTTTACTCTCCTGCTATCCAACGCTTTCCCTACTGTTGCACTTATTGGAGTGGGAATAGTAATTTTTACCCCTACGCTATCCAACGCTTTCCCTACTGTTGCACTCTCTGGAGTGGGAATAGTCATTTTTACCCCTACGCTATCCATCGCTTTCCTTACTGTTGCACTCACTGGCGTGGGAATAGTCACTTTTACCCCTATGCTATCCAACGCTTTGCCTACTTTTGCAATCTCTGGAGTGGGAATAGTAATTTTTACCCTACCGCTATCCAACGCTTTCCCTACTGTTGCACTCACTGGAGTGGGAATAGTAAGTTTTACTGCTACGCTATCAAATGTTTCTTCTACTGTTGCACTTGCTGGAGTGGTAATAGTAAATTTAACCCTCTCGCTATCCTATGGTATATAGTTTGTATATTTTTTATTAATACTATATATATATATATATATTTAAACATTTTTTTTAATCATATTAACTTTTTTATTAGTTTTAATGGTATTTAAGTATTTTAAGTATGTTTAAGTTAGTTATATTTATTATTTATTTAATTTTAAATTACTTTTAACTATTTAAAAAATTCAATATTTTGACTATCTATATTTTTTACAATGATATTTTTGATTCGATATTTTTGTACTTACCTGTTTGAAGATAGGAAGTCTATATTTTGGCATTCTATAATTTTTTAACTCAATTTTTTGTAGTTCTATATTTTTGCCATCGATATTGTTTCAGTGATCCTCAGCTA
>NW_028250080.1:0-11584 GCF_964263255.1 Lissotriton vulgaris
CCCTCTTTGCCATGCAAAGCTTACTAGCAGAAACAGATCCAGAAGAGTCAAAGACACTTACAGGTACTGATATCATCACCATCCAAGTGACTAGAAATGACTTTAAACCCAAATCTAAACTCTACCCGAATCTTTCGCACGACAGCATCAACACATTTCAGGAGACCTTGATGCATGAACTCATTAAAACATGTGAACAAAAAAAAACAAAAAACAACTAACAGAAATATATCCCAAACTTAGAATGACATAATACAATCCTAAGCTAAAGATGGCACTATTGTGATCCGCCCGTCTGATAAAGGAGGGAATATAGTGATTTGGGACATAGAAATGTATATACAGGAAGCGTTGAGGCAACTCAAAGATAAACACTTCTATTCCAAAAGTGACATAAGGGAATACAATCAAACTATCACAGCCATGAGGGAAAGACCGGATGGATGGAGAACCAACGGCATATTACACTGGGAATAAGTTTGCTACTTAAAACATTACTACCCAAGACTGCCTAGTTTTTACTTACTCCCTAAAATACACAAGAATCCCATAAAACTATCAGTGAGACCTATTGTTTCTTCTATTCGGAGCAGTACAGAACACATATTTAAATATGTCGATTACTTCCTCAGAAACTTTGTCACAGATCTACCAATGCATGTCAAGGACACTAAAGACTTCGCGGAACAAAATACAAAGTGTATAATGGGTAAATGATCTGATCTCAATAACTATGGATGTAAACGCATTGTATACTATTATTGATCACGAGGTAGGGATAAGAGCATGTCATCACTTTTTAGATCAGTGGGCCATTACATACTTCGAACACACACATATGGTAGTTGGGCTAATAATATTTAGCCTCACTAATATTTTTATGTTTAACGATGAGATCTACAAACAGACACTTGGCACAGCAATGGGGACATGCTTTGCCCCTAGCTTTGCCAACTTGTTTCTAGGGGCGTGGGAGGAAGAAATACGCAAAGCTCTCAGCATGCAGCGGATGTGGGGCCAGGTGCATACCTGGCACTGCTATATAGATAATGGTTGGTGGCACCTAGTGTAGATGCCAACTCTCAGCGCACAACCTTGATTGAAACCGATAAGTTTCTTAAATGAATAATTCCATGTTGTAGTCAAAGATTAAATCAAGTTCATCATTGATTATCCATGTTTAATTTCACATGTATTATTTGTTTCAAATCAATGAGATAAACATGTCATGCACGTATCCGATTTCACAAAATATGAATGCACGTTGTTTCCCAATGCATTTCGGATACTAGATCCTTCATCAGGGGAATCCTAGAAGCAAAATAAACGAACTCAGTATGATCCTCGACGGTGGAATAATGTGTACAAACATTTAAGTGCCAAAAGATAAATTAAAAAAGATAATCGCTGTAAAAGAAACCTAGTCGGAAAGGTGCGCGAAAACGTGAATGGAGCGGTGGCGAAAAGATACCAGAAACAAGCGTGTTCATGCATGAAAAAATGAAAGATAAACGCTTTAGAATGAGAGTGTTCGGAAAACATAATGTGTACACAAATAGCTACTCGCAAATGTACTAACGTCATGCAAAAACATAGGTAACGAGTCAAAATCACCCCAAAGTGAAAGAGCTAAACTAGCCCTACTGGCGTGAGCGTTACACCGATTAAACGTGCACTTACGGAAAACTGTAGGCAAGAACGCGCGTCCTGCCGTTTACGCTCTTCGCCATCAGCTGAGAAGCGTGGTGTTTGGTGAAGGCGGAAGTATAACGAAGATGCCGGGTGAACATAGAAAAAGGACCAATGGTGTGGCGGCCATGTTAACGTGGTCAAATAGGACGCTAGCCTCAAAAATAGCGGGTTTGTGAGAAAACATATGGACGTACCCAATGTTAATAAAATAAATGTGAAAAGCACAAATCATTAAATGTCAGATAGACATAAACAAACAAATGGACAACACAAAATTAATAACAAATAGTACACAGGTGAATAATAAGTATCACATCAGTTAAAGCAGTTGCACTACAAATAGCATTGAAACTCCATCCGATCATTCAGACCAGATGTTTTCATGGTCTGAAGAAATTTGATCCAGTGATTTTCACGTTGTAACAGAAAATTGTTATTGTCTCTGTCGTCTCGCCTATTCACCACTTCTACTGCAGCGAACCTCAATTGACTGATGTTGTGTCTGTGTTCTTTGAAGTGTACTGCTAGATTGGATTTGATATTTGCTGTCCTTATATTGCTCTTGTGCTCGTTGATTCTTATTTTGAGCTTGCGTGTAGTTTTTCCGGTATACATCAGTCCGCACGGACATTTGATGATGTATATGACATTTTCAGTGTCACAGGTGGCGTTCAATCTGAGTTTCACATCTGTGCCTTTCATGGGATGTTTCAATGTAGGACCCTTGATCAGGTTATTGCAATTTTGACAGTTCAAACAAGGTTGATTACCTTTGTAGTTGACATTTGGTGTAGTTTTTGGGTTTTTTATGAGTTCCTTTAAGTTGTTGCCCCTTTTGTAAGCAAACAGGGGTTGTTCGCTGAAGATGCCATTAAAATCTTGTTCTTGGCTAACAATTGCCCAATGTTTTAGAATAGAAGATTTGTAAGCTCTTGACGCCTCTGAAAATTTGGATACGATGATAGGTCTTGTGTTTTGGCTCTTTTTTTGAGTAGCTAACGCTTCCTCTCGTTTGATTTTATCACATCGTTCTTTGGCGTGAGTCAAGATAGGCTCAGGGTATCCCCTTTTGGCAAATCGTTTCAGCATCTCAGAGGCTTGTTCTTCGTATTTACAACTGTCAGATGCAATCCTTTTTATCCGTAATAGTTGTGAATATGGAAGATGGTTTTTGAGTGATCTTTGATGATATGAGTGATAATGAAGGGTGTTATTCTTGTCAGTGTCTTTCCTGTGTAGATCCGTCTCTAGGTGATCTCGCATTCTTGTTATTCGTACATCAAGAAATGTAATGGTGTTCGGGCTGATTTCATGAGTGAATTGTATCCGATCGCTGATGTGATTTAGATCTTCTAACGCTTTCGTTAAGGATTCATGATCACCTTTCCATAATACGAAAATGTCATCTATATATCTCAAGAACGACATGGCATGTTGTGCCCAAGGTGTCTGATTCAAGATATGGGTCTCCTCGAAGTATCTCATAAATGCATTTGCGTAGACCGGAGCAGCGCAATTGCCCATGGAGGTCCCGGACAATTGTGCATAGCATTGATTTCCCCAAGAGAAATAACTCTGGTAGAGCGTGAAGTGCATTAGTTGCATCAAGAAAATTTGAAACTCGTTGGACAGGTCAGATTGTAACAAAATGTTCTCCATTGCTTCCATCCCTAGATCATGCGGAATGCTTGTGTATCTAGCACTCCTAGCATATACATGCTACCGAAGGTTCACAAGAGCATCACGCAACCTCCATTCAGACCCATTGTGTCTACACGTGGCAGTATCCATGAGAACACAGGCAAATTCATCGATCGTTACCTTCAACCTCTCATTCAGCAATCCCGGACCTATGTCAGGGATACCACACATTTCCTTCAGAAGATCATTGACATTCGATTTGAGGAAGACACCACCATCTATCTTTGTTCCATTGATGTCAAATCGCTATACACAAGCATTCCGCATGATCTAGGGATGGAAGCAATGGAGAACATTTTGTTACAATCTGACCTGTCCAACGAGTTTCAAATTTCCTTGATGCAACTGATGCACTTCACGCTCTACCAGAGTTATTTCTCTTGGGGAAATCAATGCTATGCACAATTGTCCGGGACCTCCATGGGCAATTGCGCTGCTCCGGTCTACGCAAATGCATTTATGAGATACTTCGAGGAGACCCATATCTTGAATCAGACACCTTGGGCACAACATGCCATGTCGTTCTTGAGATATATAGATGACATTTTCGTATTATGGAAAGGTGATCATGAATCCTTAACGAAAGCGTTAGAAGATCTAAATCACATCAGCGATCGGATACAATTCACTCATGAAATCAGCCCGAACACCATTACATTTCTTGATGTACGAATAACAAGAATGCGAGATCACCTAGAGACGGATCTACACAGGAAAGACACTGACAAGAATAACACCCTTCATTATCACTCATATCATCAAAGATCACTCAAAAACCATCTTCCATATTCACAACTATTACGGATAAAAAGGATTGCATCTGACAGTTGTAAATACGAAGAACAAGCCTCTGAGATGCTGAAACGATTTGCCAAAAGGGGATACCCTGAGCCTATCTTGACTCACGCCAAAGAACGATGTGATAAAATCAAACGAGAGGAAGCGTTAGCTACTCAAAAAAAGAGCCAAAACACAAGACCTATCATCGTATCCAAATTTTCAGAGGCGTCAAGAGCTTACAAATCTTCTATTCTAAAACATTGGGCAATTGTTAGCCAAGAACAAGATTTTAATGGCATCTTCAGCGAACAACCCCTGTTTGCTTACAAAAGGGGCAACAACTTAAAGGAACTCATAAAAAACCCAAAAACTACACCAAATGTCAACTACAAAGGTAATCAACCTTGTTTGAACTGTCAAAATTGCAATAACCTGATCAAGGGTCCTACATTGAAACATCCCATGAAAGGCACAGATGTGAAACTCAGATTGAACGCCACCTGTGACACTGAAAATGTCATATACATCATCAAATGTCCGTGCGGACTGATGTATACCGGAAAAACTACACGCAAGCTCAAAATAAGAATCAACGAGCACAAGAGCAATATAAGGACAGCAAATATCAAATCCAATCTAGCAGTACACTTCAAAGAACACAGACACAACATCAGTCAATTGAGGTTCGCTGCAGTAGAAGTGGTGAATAGGCGAGACGACAGAGACAATAACAATTTTCTGTTACAACGTGAAAATCACTGGATCAAATTTCTTCAGACCATGAAACCATCTGGTCTGAATGATCGGATGGAGTTTCAATGCTATTTGTAGTGCAACTGCTTTAACTGATGTGATACTTATTATTCACCTGTGTACTATTTGTTATTAATTTTGTGTTGTCCATTTGTTTGTTTATGTCTATCTGACATTTAATGATTTGTGCTTTTCACATTTATTTTATTAACATTGGGTACGTCCATATGTTTTCTCACAAACCCGCTATTTTTGAGGCTAGCGTCCTATTTGACCACGTTAACATGGCCGCCACACCATTGGTCCTTTTTCTATGTTCACCCGGCATCTTCGTTATACTTCCGCCTTCACCAAACACCACGCTTCTCAGCTGATGGCGAAGAGCGTAAACGGCAGGACGCGCGTTCTTGCCTACAGTTTTCCGTAAGTGCACGTTTAATCGGTGTAACGCTCACGCCAGTAGGGCTAGTTTAGCTCTTTCACTTTGGGGTGATTTTGACTCGTTACCTATGTTTTTGCATGACGTTAGTACATTTGCGAGTAGCTATTTGTGTACACATTATGTTTTCCGAACACTCTCATTCTAAAGCGTTTATCTTTCATTTTTTCATGCATGAACACGCTTGTTTCTGGTATCTTTTCGCCACCGCTCCATTCACGTTTTCGCGCACCTTTCCGACTAGGTTTCTTTTACAGCGATTATCTTTTTTAATTTATCTTTTGGCACTTAAATGTTTGTACACATTATTCCACCGTCGAGGATCATACTGAGTTCGTTTATTTTGCTTCTAGGATTCCCCTGATGAAGGATCTAGTATCCGAAATGCATTGGGAAACAACGTGCATTCATATTTTGTGAAATCGGATACGTGCATGACATGTTTATCTCATTGATTTGAAACAAATAATACATGTGAAATTAAACATGGATGATCAATGATGAACTTGATTTAATCTTTGACTACAACATGGAATTATTCATTTAAGAAACTTATCGGTTTCAATCAAGGTTGTGCGCTGAGAGTTGGCATCTACACTAGGTGCCACCAACCATTAGTGATTTTCCACACCTTCTTGTCGGGGGGTGATATCTCCGCAGCACACCACAGAATATCAAATTCGATACATCGAGGAGTGCGTGACCCACACCCGTTTCTACTGCTATATAGATGACATTTTTCCGATCTGGAAAGGTAGCGAGGAGAGTGCCGTTGAATTTATTGAACTGTTGAACAACATGTGTAACATCAAACTCACACAAAATTGCACAGGAAGAGTACAGCAGGTAGCAGTCTTCTCCATGCTCTTAGCAAAAAGAAACTGCAGCACCACGGAAGCATTTGAATCAGAGCGTAAAATGATGTAGAAAAGATTTAAACAACAAGGTTATCCGAGCTGGGTGATCAAAAAAGCCATCAAAAAATTCAAATAAATAAGTAGAGATCAAATACTCCAAGAGAAACTGACTAATAAAGAAGACAACAGTAGTAGAGCTATTTTAACCTACAACGAGGAATCCAAACAAGTGGCTAATATCTTGAACGATAACATCTTGATAAGTGATCCAGTGATCAGGACCTGCCAGATCGCCCCATGATAACATATAGGAAACGGATATCCTAGTGAGAGGCTACATCACTTCAGAGCAGAGTATACACCATCGCAATCTAAAGCGATTTTTTGGGGGCATTGCAAAGCGTTCAAATCCAGTGTGATGCTTAAAACATACGACACCCCTGGAGCTACTAAAATCATCAAAGAATTCCTTACATGCAGCACTGCTTTTGTAATTTACGTATTAGAATGCCCCTGTAAGATGAGATATCTAGGGAGCACTACTTTTGCAGCAAAGAAGAGTATATTAGAGCAACTACACGCTATACACAACAAAGATAAACACTACCCAGTGGCACGCCACTTTGAGGATTACCATCTCTCCAACATTTAGCTTTTGTGATACTTTATCATTGAGCAAGTCCAAATGAAAAAAAGAGGTGGTAATCGTACTCTTCACCTAAGAAAATGTGAATCATGGCATATAATTGATTTGCAGACAAGAAGCCCATGGGGCCATAACCAAGATGAAGAAATGATTATACACTTACAGGATGAGTAGGGCTGCACAAGTCTTAACAAGCCTTACCATATCCAGACACAGTTAGATGCGTATATTCTGAGCTTTTATACTGTATGGTCATATGTTGTGTATGTAGAGAACTTTTTTTACACATGGCTTGTTTCGAATTTTACCCTTCACTCTTTTTCTTATTTACAGGAGGAAAGGAAGGGAGAGACACTTATCTGTATGTAGCAGTAGAGGTCACCTACCCCTTTCTTCACAAACCGGAGGAACCAGCAATCATTATGGTTAAAGATAAGACTAATTCACCAATTTATTTTATTTGATCTTGATAGTTTGACACAATTTGCACTTTGATTATCACAGGTTTTTGAAAGTTGTACAAGATACACAGTGAGCGAGAGAGTTTTTCAGATATCCATTTGTTGACAATGGGTGCACCACTTACTTTGATTTGACTTCTATATTGGAACTCCGACTTCTGTTTTTGGACAGGACAAACTGAGTGAGCATATTCTCCATAGATGGTTTAGAGAGACAAAAGGCTATAAACATGTATACATTATGTCTAGGAAAAGATTTCCACTTGGTGCCATATAATAGTACCGATTGCACATGTTCCATTGGGTACTATTCAGAACACTACATAAGGCTTTGCCACTTGAGCGAGAACAATGCCTTTCTGTCTTCCTCTCGTACCACATTGTAGCATAGCAACTTCCACCTTGGAATCTATTTTGATATCTAACCATAGAAGGTGCTATCTCCACAGGGACTAACAAAAATAATTACATATAAATCTAAAATGTACTGCTCACAGAACTATAATATGCAGTGTAAACTGGGAAGAAAAATCGTATATTTATTTTTCTAATAAATGTTGATGTGTACTGTAACAACAAGAAATGTACCAATCACATCCTTATTCACAGTTGGGCATTCAAGTACAAAATGGAGGCAGTCTTTACGGTATGAAGGTGCCCATCTTATATTTCAGATTGTCATATTGCGGTACCATCTAAACTTTACATGTATTACATTGCGTACTTTGCAAAACATACAAATGAAATGTACAGAAATACTGTTTGAAACCAATATTATGAAGGAATATTATGTATGTGTGCAAGTGATATCCATAAACTACTGTTAAAAGAATACATTACAAAATGGATGCTGTGTTTTCAACAAACAGTCACCTGTTTATGGAAGTGGATTGTCCTTCAACTATGTCTAGTCATTATATGTATGGCGGTGCAACCCACTGCCCAGTGTGTGAGCAAGGGGACTGTGTTCCCCGAAACACGTAACTGGTATGAAAAACTTTGCATCTGGAATGACCTGAGAGAGCGTATTTACTTGGACTGTGTAAATAATTGAATTACCAGTGGGCTTCGCCGGAGCACACTCCATTTACCACGGGCCATGTGGGGTGGAAGGGGCAACACGAGGAAAAAAAACAATATATATATATATATATATATATGTACATATATATATATATATATATATATAACACGTTTTTCCAATTCATTTTTCCATAGGGCGGTTGGAATCACTTTTAGCTCGAATGGCTGAATGGATTTACATGAAACTTGGCAAAATTGTAGATTTGGTTTGCCCGACGTGCCTTTGCTATGTCTCAATATATGTGCTCCAGTGGATTTTGAGAAATTAACATTTGAAAAAACAGATATATCTGTGACAGCGTCCCGATTAGCGCCCCGGTTCGCGTACCTGACGCGTAACGGAACTTCGCGAGGAGAAGCGGATTGGCTCCCCAGTGACTGTCAACATTCTAAACAGTCCGGAGCGGCCGCCATCTTGTGTCTCGGTAAGATCGAGACACAAGAGGTGGAAAAAACAAAGTGGTAAATTAGCATAAGGGGGTAGAGTACATCCTCCCTGACCCCCTTGGTTTGATGAGGGGGCTTTAAAAGGGCCCCGCGGGGCAAAAAAAAAATAATTATTATCTTTTTTTTGCGGGGGAGCGCCCGGTACGCGCACCGGGACACGGTCCGGGGAGCGTAATATAAGTTATATGTTTATTGATTGTTCTTTTTGTTGTATTTTTTTTTATTTTATTTATTTAAGTACCAACTTGTAGGTACCAATGCAGAGTCTAAAAATAAATATACACCGTTTTCTTTGGAGATATCTTGCATGTTGTTTCAGAAGTTATTGTGGTATATGGAATTCATAGCATAGTCTGTGAGGAAAGCAGAAAGAACATGGAGGCAGGAGATGATAAAGAGATGTTAAATACACATTGGAGATAATATAGTGGGAGAAAGGAAGTAACTATGAGCAAACTTACTATGTAACACAAAAAAAGTTGCACAGTATATTTTAAGTCTCAGTTTATATTTTATCTTTTTGGGTACTATTTCATAATTTTCATATTAAAAAAGAATAATGTCTCAAACAATTTTAACTTTTAAAATTTAAATTTATTGTTCTGATTTTTCATAATCTAAGAGAATTTGTGGCATTAAATCATCAGGAATGTCCTCCTTTTCATTCCAAGAATCACATTCACATTCTTCAGCACATTTAATTAATTCTTCGTCTAATGTGTCATCCAAAAAGTCAATTTCTTCATTTTCTTCCTTTGGATTGTTTTCAATCTTAATTTGAAAGGAAGTGTTATTTTCTTTCTGTTGTACTTCCATTTTCTTGCTGTAAATTGCATAAAAAAAATATATCAGTGGAGATAGGGCACTGTTGGGTTTAAGTTCACACAGGTGCTTGTGAGTTTTTAACAGTGAAGTAATCTTTGGGCAGTGCATGGTTTCAGGCAGGAAGTAACACTATTAAAAAGTGCCTGTGATGAAGCCTAAGTAAATTCATAATTATACCACAGAAGCCTAACTCAATCAATAATTTAAATAATGAAGTCTTTCTCAATGACTAACTCTTATAGAGGGACCGTATGTAACTATCTGAAAACGTTTTCCTTTTTTAATTTAAAGTGCATAACATAGTTCTCCTTTCAGATTTTTAAAATGATATCTTACCTTTGAAAAAGAAGTTAAAGTTCACAGTCAAAATGCTCTTGAAATGTACTTCAGGAAGTAGTGGTCAAAATGGCTGTGTTTCTCTCTCTTTCTTTATATATATTCAGGTACATAACCAATCAAATGTCATGAAATAATAGTAGAAAACGAAAGTAACATTTTAATTGATTGTCAATTCTAACACTTCATATGTGTTTCTGTCATCTAATTTACCTCAGGATATTTAGTCAGTCCTACAGCATAATTTTCTCAATGGAATTCCATCAAATTTGGGTAAATGGTAGGGACTGCTATGTAGTAGGGCCTATTCTATAATTTAATGACATTTGATAAAAGTGTCTCCGGTGGTTTTTCTATAAATTACTTTCCCACCTTTTTTTAGCGAGCGCTCACCGGTGCGGCAGCGTTACGGAAGTCCACCATTTTGTGTATCGGTAGAATTGAGACACAAGATGGAGGGGAAACAATGTTCGGAATGGGTAGAAGGGGGCACGGTAGACACTTTGTGACCCTCTAGGTTTTCTGAGGGGGCTTAGGATGCTCATATAGGCAAAAAAAAAAAAAAATTTGAAAAATTTTGCTATGGAGCGCCCGGTACGCGCACCGGTAAGCGAACCGGGGAGCGTACGTTGATGAAAAATAGTGAAAAAAGTTAGAAAAAGATTAACGTTTAGAATGATCAGAGGTAGGGTAGCTCTGAAAAGAGCTATTGGGTTCTGTGGCTGATTTAGGTACCTACAAGTAGGTTCCAATGCACAGTTTTAAAAAAAGGAGGAATATTCTATTCCCCTCATCTGAGAAGTGCACACCATCTCCTATATAGATGTCTTGCATGTTGTAACGCAAGTTATTGTTGTATATTGAACCCATTCCACAGTCTCTCATGTAAGCAGAAACAGATTTATTCACATGTTTCCGTGCTTTCTCAAATTGTGGACAAAATTGGTTGGACCAGTTCCATTTCTGTCTTTGGCATATATTGGAATATACCAAGGCAGTTTGGGGAAAAAGTGTCATCAATTGATGAAAGGTGTCCTTTAAAAACATTTCCAGACCAACCCCAGTCATAGTGCCCAAATCTTTTCCACCACAGTGCACTAGGTCAGGGTTTGGCAGATGCATAAAACAAACAATTATAATTAAAACATATAAAATATATTTTTCATTTAAAAGAAGAATACATTTTACAGCTTTTGATATTTGCTATTAAAAAACCATTGAAATTCACTGAAAAAACCATAGGTTATAGACCATATATAGTTAGGAATTAGCATTTACAAAACCTTAAAAATTCACTGAAAAAACCATAGGTTATAGACCATATATAGTTAGGGATTAGCATTTACAAAACCTTATTTTACTAGCACAAAACCATTGACATCATCAGCAGTGGATTGCTGGTGCGCGATATATAGTTAGTGCAACTAACTATATATGCGAATTTCAATAGTTTTGTGTGAGTAAAATAAGGTTATAACCTATGGTTTTTTCAGTGAATATATATATATATATATATATATATATATATATATATATATATATATATATATATATATATATATAG